>NC_141154.1:125263398-125540898 GCF_053477565.2 Lygodium microphyllum
ATCATTAGAGCTTTACAAAGTGCATGCCACATTGAAGGTTCACATATTGAAGGACACACAGAAATCATTCGAGCTTTATAAAGTGCCTGTCACATTGAAGCTTCACGTATTGAAGGATACACAAAAGTAGCAGTATATTGCATTCTCTCTTCTTCTTCTTTATTGTGATCTAATCCATGGCGATGGTGGAGTTGATGATCCACGTATGAAGCTAACAATGTTGCAAGAAGCTCGGATTTTCTTTTCGCAAGCCTGACGGAGCCTAAGGACCTATCTCTTGGTGCAAACATGGAAGGATAGGGAGATGGGTGGGAAGGAAGCTGGATTTCCTGCAGGTGCTTCATTTCCTCTTGTCTTTTGGTGCAGACATGAGAGGAGAGGGAGACCGGTCAAGAGGAAGCACTCCAAATTGCATGCCACTTGCAATGCCACCATGGAAGCTTCTTCACTCTGCCGGCACACTTTAAGTTCCAAGCAAAGCTTCAAGAATCTCTTGAGTCAGGATTGTAGAAGCAACAACCTCTCAAATGCCATGATGGCAAGCCTTAGACTTTGAGGTCTTAACAATGCTCCAACAGCAAGCTCTGAGTAGTTAACTAGTCTTCCATTCGCATACACTAGTGGATGAATAGGATCTATTTGGGCTCTCCAATGGCCAGGTTGCAAAGCCAACACCTTCGAGTACATCTCTGCTGCTCGTTGAAACCTGCCCATGTCCCTTAACAGGCCACCCAAATTGTAAAGTGTGTCCATATGGTCAGGCTTCAAATCGATTACCTTTTGACATTGATGAACTGCCCATTCATCATCTCCCATAGCATGCAAAGTTGATCCAAGGTCACAATGTGCATCTAAGTAATCACTTTTAAGAAATATTGCCTCCATAAGTGCTTTCTCTATAGCCCTGTATTCTCCGACAACATAGAGTGCACTCCCAAGCAATTTCAAGGCCCTGTAATGTTTGCGTTCTTTGATAGCAGCTTCCTTGTAATGTTCACTTGCACCCAGGAGCATGCCTTCAGCTTCAAGTGCAATTCCAAGGTTCACATGGATCTGAGGTAGAAGGCCATTCCATTGGATACTTGAAATCTTTGCAGCATCCAAAGCTGAGGTGTAGCAATCTCTTGCTTTAGCATGTTGGCCAAGAGAATACAAATCATTTCCAAAGCGAAAATGTGGCCTAGGATCAGTAGGCTTCACCTCGCTAGCTCGTCTGAAGCTAGTCATAGCCTCTATGTACAATGCATGATCGTATAGAGTTCTCCCTATGCCCATACGTGCATCAAACACTTCCTCTTGAGTTTTGGATTTATCTGCTTTTGCCCTGGTTTCTATTAGTTCTTTTCGAAAATTAACATAGTCTTGGCCATAGTTTGGCATGGCATGTGCCCCTTCACAAGCCAGGTGCATGCTTGGCAGCCTCTAAATTCTTTCAGCCCTCAGTCCAATATACTTGGACTGAGGCCGATTTCTCTCCTAGCATGTGACTATTTGAGAGATGGAACGTTGTGTAATTGCAGAAATGGCAGTTAAGTGAACACTCAGGATCTTGTTGCTTTCATCTAGATGTGTCAATAGTACACCCTGCAGATATGTGGGAAAACTAGACAACCATCGTTGAGATCTTGGAAAGACTGGATACTGAGGTTGTGGCACTAGCCCTACCCATGGTAACTAGGCAATGCAGGAAAGAATAGCTACCAACTTGGTTATGCCACTGGCTCAGGTTTAGAGATCTCAAGCTTGGCTCTATTACATTGGAGATAATAGGGTGCTCATGCACAATCTACAGCAAGGTTATGGAAGCTTTACAACGGTCAATACAAGAGCAAAGACATATTTGTGTTTTGTTTATTGTGTTGTTACTATTTCGGCAATGCTCAATGATTAGTCTAGATTGGATTCTGAAAAGGCATTGATATATCTTAGAACTCCAGTCATATGGATGGGTTTAGCTTGTCATCTAGCTTGGAGCCTCATGTACAAGTGGTGCTACATATTGCGCAGTTATTACTGCTTTAAAGTTGATGGGCCATATGGTATCTGATCCAGTGTGTGGAATGTTGGCATCAATTGTTTTGGATGTGAATGGCCTTATAAAATGAAACAGTCATAGCAGGAGGTTTCCAAGGAATGATAAACAAGTCATACGATACTTGCTATGCATTCTGGGTTGGGGGAGTACTCAACCTTCTTGGAGTTGGGCATCTCTGGGACACTGATGCACTGTGTGCCTTTTTATTAAGCTATCAAAGTGAGTTTGGTGGTTTAGCAATTATCCAAGGGAAGTACTAGATTTTCTGCATGCTTATTATGGCATGTGTGGATTCAGCTTGCTTGGAGAACCAGGCTTGAAAATTTTATGTTGGAGCTAGGTATCTAAATTACAGCACCCCCCACCGGAGATAGTTGTACTTCCATACTCAATGGAAGTTCATTTTTCCTTAAAAGACAGTGCCCCTTCCAACAAGTAGCACCCATAGCTAACAACGGCAATGCATTCTCAGGAACCTAGTTTCCCAACGTCTCTACTCCACCCACCATCAGATGCACAAGCTAACCAACTTGCACACATGGACAACAGATCCTGAACTTCAAAAGTACATAGTCTTGTGCATCTGCTATAGATAATACTGCATGTAGAGCCCCATTTTTTTGACAAATGTGCACCATTATTATCACTTTATGATTGCCGCTGAAAAATAGCATCGTGGAAACATGGATCGATAGTTTTCCAGATTTGCAAAGCATTAAGGAGATCACCAAGGGAGATAGCAATGCTTCCAATGATGCTTGGAAAAAAGTGGATTCATTAGGAAGAAGGTTGCAGTTTTTGGTATCTAGCAATGGTTCAATTTTCTAAACACTTCATAGGGCCACATTGGGGAACACAATCTATGGAGACATCATTGTCATAGTCTATGATAAGCCAACTTGTAAAGCCTATGATTACGTAAGAAGCAACAACATTCCAATGTGCCATCATAATACACGCTATTGTAACCTTGTAAATTTTGGTGCTTGAGGGTCCAATGCATGAATATTCTTCCAGTTGGTAAAACCTTTGAGTTTCTAGATGGCGTCTCCACCATGCTTTGGTTCCACATCAAATGTAGGTTCAGGCCTTCAAAGTGCTATCGAACTTTTTCTAAATCAGGCACCTAATGCTGCAATTTGCAGATTCATTAAAAGAAGGGAAGATATATTGAAAAACATTGAAACACTGCTCTGATGTTGTTGCCACATTATACTGAAGACTATTGGCAACCAATGTCGGTTTGTTAGACATGAATCACGCAACCAATGTTGAAGCTTTGGAATTTTGGAGATTGAAATGATGAGGACTTGGAATTGGAAGCATAGATGCCTAGGGATGTCTTTATGTTACTGATCTATGCCAATAGGATCTAAGTGCCCATTCAATGGAGCAATGAACACTGTGGATATGCTAGCTGTAGTAATGGTATTTCAACTTTGGGAATCTACAGAGCTGAACTTCCATATGAGAAATGGCATGCTGTTGAGAATTGGGGAGAGTGATCAAGTTCAGTTTCCCTAAACAGGCTATGTTGGATTGAACTTTGAGTTTCTAGTGTGGCTTATCATCATATCACAAGGTACAAAACTTGGTTAATCATTCAAGGGCCTGGATTTGTAGGTTGTCATTGAGTCCATGAAGGATGTTGCACAATAAGGTTGGAATGAAGAGGCTACATTGATGCTGAGGATTTGCATCAGGCAAGGATACACTTGCATTTACTCCATTCACTCAAAGTGCCAGAGTCATATCTTCTTTCTTCATAGCATTGGTATTTGGGTTGTCAATTTGAAGTATCTTGGCTAGGAAACATACTGTACAAGTTATGGCAATTGAGATCAATAACTCTAGCTCTAGTGAACAAGGTTGGCTTCAAACACAGGATAATATTGATAAACTTGCAGCTTTAATTGATCGGTATATTGCTCTTATGAAGATGGACATAGAAAAAGGAGCAAGTCTTAAATCAAGTATGGATTCTCATCACCCTGAGTATTATCAACAGCATGATGAGTATTTTCATGGGCATTATGCACCAGATGCTTATGCTTATGGCCAACATGTATATGCTGATGGTACACACTATGATCTGCATGCATCTTATTAATATGGATAGCATCAACATCCAAATGAACATGAGCAATATGCAAGTACATGTGGACAACATGTTAGTGCTTATAGATATGATGTACCGTGTCATAATGTAGAGTATCATTCCATTGAACCTTGGCAGCAGAATGGCTATTATGGGCAACATGCTTATGCTTATGAGCATCCACATTTTAAGCAACATAGTCATGATTATGCATGTGAACCTCCCTTAATTCAGCAGCCCAATTCTTATGGACACGACGATAATGGTCATGCTTATTAGTACTCTTCTAGCTTTGATGAGAAACAAGTTCGTAACTACCATGGTATCCTATATCCCAATCAATTCATACCTCATGATCACCCAAATGTAATGATGAGTTCTTTTCAAGGTGTTGATGATGAAGAAGAGAGAAATGAGCAAGTTGAACACCAAGAAGGGGATAATGAGCAACATGATCAACAAGAAGATGTATACAGTACAGAAAATCTTGCTAAGATGATGAAGGAAAATCATGCTGAGATGATGAAGGAAATGCATCAAATGAGAGCAACCATGGACACACTTAATGCCAATCTCTCTAAGTGGTTGGAGATTCAACTAAAGGGAAAAGAGCAAGAAGACCAAGAGGATGTACAAGAAGGGAACAGTGAAGAGAAAGATGCACAAGAAGGAAACAATGAAGAGCAAGATGTACAAGCTCATGACATATTAGCTAAAAAATCACATGAGGCACTCACAAATGTAGATGGTATGTTGAAGGTTTTAGACTCTTGGAGAAACCTCATGATGACTTTCTTGAGCATCAATTTACACTTAATCAAGGTTTACAATAGCCATTGAGCGCATTTGATAATGAGTACCTTGATCATGGTTATGATGACTGGTATATGTCTGATGATGATGTAATACACGATTTGGGCATACATGAAGATGAAGATGGAATTGTGCTTCTCTATGATCTGAGAGATAATGGATATGATTATGGACTTGATTATGGGGATACTTCCTTGTATCCATTTAATTAGAGTGGATTGGAGTATGTGGTTGATGGCCATTCTCTTCTCTTGGACAATCATTATGATGGAATACCTTTTGATCTAGGAGGTTAATAGATTGCTTGGGATCTCATTTGGACCAACATCCAACTTGCAGACAATTTCTTTTTTTTGTAGACTCTTTTGGCTAAAGATTGGTTATCTATGGCCATATTTTAGTGTAGGAAATATTGCAAATAACTCACTATTTTACACCAAATTTTACTCTGAACAGCCAAACCTAACCTACATGGGCTAAAAGCCCTTACCAAGAGCTCCATTTTGGTGTGTACCATACCTTGATCGGAGTTCTCTACAAAAAGTTATCTCAAATTTACTACATCAAGGTCATGTAGTAGACATCACACCGTCCACTCCTTGTAGGCTTCATCTTCTTAGAGAATATGGGTCAAGATTTAAATTTTATCATTCCCCAATTATACCTATATCTCATACCCTGTCTTTTTGTAATAAGTGCCCAACTTTTTTTTAAGGGAAAAAACCTTTGGGTGGGGATAGAATGTAAGAGAGGGGAAATAAAATAATGAGGATAAAATACTAGCTACACTAGCCAGTATAAAAGGTGTAAGGGACTGGATTTTTGACCATCAGATTATAATAATACAAGTCTCCTTCATCTTCTCCTTCTCTCCAGCTTTCATGGTTGTCTTCTCTCTTCCTGTCTTTCTCTCTCCATTTCTAGCATTTCTTTCTCCTCATCACTCTCATTCTCTCTCTTCTGCACTTCTTCTTCTCTCTCTTCTGTAGTCTTCTCTCTCCTCTTTCTCTTTCCCCAGTCCTCTCTCCTTGACACATATGCAAGTGTGTATTATAAGCCTTTTAAGAACCTTAGGTCACCAACCTTGAGTACACATGAGTGAATGATATACCCGTCAATTAATAGCCAACAATATATACTTGCTTTAATAGAGATCAAAGGTGATTCTTTAAAAACATCTTTCTCCTATCCATAGTTACGAAATAATTATTATCAATGCTAAGCTATAATAACCTAGACTAATATAAAGCTTTCAAATCCAAACTCCAAGTCAAAATGTGGCATATATGAATTGCAATCATGACTGGAATAATCCCACAACCAATTATATGCTCATATGGAAGACTCAATTATATGGAGCAATATGTTTATCCATGGCACCCTTTTAGCATGTGTATTATCTAACCTCAAGTTGCCAAAAAAAGTGTTGGGAATAAAGGTGCATGTGTTAGTTACATCGACAATACCTGCATATCCGCACACTTGTACATTGCAGGTGGAAGACACCCATCATTATCACATTATTTATTCTTTCAATGGAATTTGAATAAAGGGAAGGCCGGTCACGCATTGTGACAGCTAGATTTCCCACATCTTGTGTATTTCCCTCTCTTGCTTTTGCTCCTTCCACCATAGCTCTTGTTTCCGCTTTGTGCTTCCACTTCAAGGCTCATTCCCTTCTTCAACTAGTGTCAGAGGTTTTTTCTCCATGAGCTCAAGTGGCATTGCTTCAACTTCCATTCAAGCTACCTACAGTAGTCCCTTTCATGGCAGCCATAGCTCAACTTGAAGAGGTATGATTTGTGGCCCTCCCCTATTCCCCACTTGTTTGGACATGCTATAGAGTTTTAATGAGATCTCTTGAGCTTGATCTTGAGCCACATTTCAGCTCAGTCATACCAAACAATTTGCAAAAAAAGATAGCCATACCTACAGCTTATCATTGAAGCTTGGCTTGCTTTCCACCTTTTTTGGGCCTACTTGAGGGCTTCTTTGGCACCCCTTAGTGCCTCCCCAATATTGACAAGATGGATGGCATCAACTAAAACTACCAGAAGGCCCAAATCTGGCAAGTTTTATTCCAAAAAATGTAAGCTAGGCCTTTGAAACATAGGGGTTCAAGCCAAAACTTATTGATGAAGAGGATTGGGCTGAATTAGATGAGCTATGTAAGTCCACCATCATATTGTCCCTCTCTAAGTAGGTGTTCTATAATGTTGTCTCTTTGATGGGCAGTCTGCATGGGAATTATGGAAAAAGATTCGCATTGTCTATAACCAGCAAAGCCCTACTCTTCATATGTATTGGTTGAAGCAACTCATGGACCTTTGCATGAGAGAGGGCACTTCTATATCAGCTCACTTAAATGGGTTTCATTCCATTATCAGTTGTTTGTTTTCACAAGCGATTGAATTCAAGGGTACTTTACTTTCCTTATTCCTCTTAGTTACATTACTTGAATCAAGGGATACATTTCGTACTGTTATGAATGCCAACATACCTACTAATAGGGTACAGTCTGATAGTTAGGGGAAATAATGGTAAGAGTGGTAATGCCCACCATGGGCAAGACTCTCAACAATCTCGCTCTTTGTCACATGGATAGTTTTGTAGTGAGTCCCATGGCCATCAGTCCTCATTGACTTATCATTACTATGGGAAAGTAGAACATATTCGACTGCAGTGCCATAAAATACACAAAAAAGTGTAAGAAAAAGGGCAAGGGTGAATTACACGACAAAAACGATAAATACAACATTGTCCCTAGCAAGTCAACCATTAAGATTGAAGAGATTAATATTATGCAGACTAATTTTGATGATGATTTCATACTTACAACTTATTCTCTTGATACTTCAAAGTTGGCTGATGCTTTGTCAGAGTATACTCAGTGTTGGATGATAGAATCAAGGGCTTCCTTTCATGTGACCCCTCTTAAAGAGTGGTTTCACTCCTATCATAGTATGACTGGATTTGTCCATTTGGGTAATGACCTCTAGCATTGGAGATAGTTGCTATTGGTGATGTCTAGCTACGTTTATCTTATATGTTTACTCTTCATGATGTACATCATGTACCACTCTCATGAAGAGCTTTATCTCTATTAACACTTTGGATAATGCAAGCTATGTTGTTTCTTTTGGTGATTCCTCATGGAAAATTACCCATGGGAATCTTGTCATTGCACGTGGTGCTAAGTCCAATACTCTCTACTCCTTGCTTGTATTTGGGTTAGTTAACCATGTTTTGGTAATGGATGTAGTTTCACATGTATCTCTTTGGCATCATCACCTTGGACATATGTCCTTAAAAGAAATGAAAATGCTTACCCATTTGCAGTATCTTCTACCTCTTGACTGTAAGTTCTTTGAATCTTGTGATCATGGTTTATATGGTTGGAAAACATGTAATATGTATAAAAAGTCTCGTATGACACACATAGGTAAGCCATTGGCTCTTGTTCATTCGGATGTATATGGTTCCATGCCCAGTCATTAGGTGGTGTAAATTATTTCATTACTTTCATCGATAACTGTACACATAAGGTCTAGGCATATCCTATTAAGTAAAAATTGGAAGTCTTGGCTACATTTCAGCATTGGCTTGCTTTGGTTGAGAACCGATCTTGGTAGAGGCCGAAATGCCTAAGATCGAGTAAATGGGGGTAAGTATGTCTCTAAATACTTTGAGAAGCTTTGTGATGAGAGGGATATTAAGTGCCAGTTGATCGCCCCCCATACACCCCACCTTAGTTAGTTCACAGTATGCTTAGCCATGTAGGCTTACCATAGTATCTTTGGGCTCATGCAGTTACTACTACTGTACACTTGATAAATCTGTCCCCATGTACTGCTCTTGACTATCAAGTTGTTGTAGAGGAGTTATGGGCTAGAAAACCTACCTCATATGCTCATTTTTGTATCTTTCATTGTGAGGCTTTCTGCCATGTATCTAAGGACAAGTGCAATAAGTTAGATCCTAAGAAAATGTATTTTTATTGGTTATGGGATACGGAATATGAGATGGACTATCGCCTATGGGATCCATAGACTCGGAAGATTATCAATAGCCATGATGTTGTTTTCCATGAGGAGAAAGTGTATAAGTAGCTTGACATGTTGTTGAGGTACACAAGGTGATATTTCAAGAGGAGCCTCCTGTTACTATACAACTAGCTAGAAAACCTGCAGCAGTAGTGGGGGCTGATGCTCCAATGGCCCAAGTCCCTAATGCTCCACAACATGTACAAGCCCCATAGCCTATTTTGAAGTGGTCTACTAGAGATAGATAATAGCTTGCGTGGTTTGAGCCCTCTATAGATTATGTTATGGTGGCAGATGTTGGTGATCCTCTTACTTATGATGAGGGACACATAGGTGATAGTTACTCTTGGGAGAGGGCCATGAAGTCAGAGTATGACTCAATGTAGAAAAATCATATGTAGAATTTGGTTTATTTGTCTAGTGGAAAGCATGCTTTGCCATGCAAGTGGATATACAAGTTGAAAAGTACCCCTGGATGCCCCAAGCCAAGATACAAGGCCAAATTGGTTGCTAAGGGCTTCAAGTAGGAACATGGTGTGGACTTTGATGAAGTATTTTCTCATGTTGTGAAGATGACTACCCTATGCTTGGTACTGAATTTGGTTGCTCAACTTGACTTAGATTTTTATCAGATGGACGTCAAGATGGCTTTTCTTCAGGGGGACTTGCATAATGAGATTTACATGGAGCAATCTAAGGGATTTGCAGACCTTGGTAGGAAACATCTAGTGTGCATATTACAAAAGAGTATTTATGGCCTTAAGCAAACACCGAGGGAATGGTATCATAAGTTTGATATCTTTATGCATTCATAGGGATATTCCCACAATGATATAGATTGGAGTTTATACACGAAAAAGGCTCATGACAGTAGCCTTATGATGTTGATCCTTTATGTGGATGATATGTTGATTGCTGGGAGTGCTCATGATTAGTTGGATGATGTTGATCGTTTATGTGGATGATATGTTGATTGCTAGGAGTGCTCATGATGAGTTGGATGCCTTGAAATGTCAATTCAAGAGAAGAGTTTTGAGATGAAGGACATGGGACATGCCTCAATATTCCTAGGATGTGAATTATGTTTGATTGCTCTAAGGGGCACCTCTACTTATCACAGAAGGACTACATCTAGAAGGTCCTTGAGCAATTTCATCTTCAGGATGTTAAGCATATTGGTTATCCTTTACCTTCTCACGTGAAGGTTAGTCAGGCCGATTGTCTACAATCTGATGAGTAGAAGGTTGAGATGGTCGAGATCCCTTATGCATCTACAGTGGGTAGTTTGATGTATGCCATGAATGTCGCTCTTCTCCTAACATAGCATTTGCAGTGGAAGTTGTGGCACGCTATATGGCTACACTTAGCAAATAGCATTGGGATACCATTAGTGGTATCATGAGGTACGTGAAGGGCACAACAGATACGTGCATCTGTTATTGTGGCTAGGCTATAGGAGTCATGGCATACACTAACTCTAATTATGTAGGACATGTAAATAATTGGAAGTCCACCTTTGGCTATGTCTTCACCTTTGTTGAAGGTGTTGTTTCTTGGATGTCCAGGGTGCAAAAATGCACAGCTCTATCTACTATAGAGACAAAGTATGCTATAGCCCACTGAGGCTTGCAAGGAGGCTCTCTGGTTAGGCTATCTAGTGTGGCAAACCTTGGTATTACTAATGTGGTCCCTACACTGCATTCGGATTCTATGAGCACTATTCAATTGGCCAAGAATCTGGTCTTCCATGTGAAGACGAAGCACATTGAGGTGCATTACCATTGTATATGAGAGGTCATTGAGGAGCTTGTCCAAATCTCGACCATCTAAAATCCTATAGATCTGCTCATTAAAAGCCTCTCAGTGGAGCATTTTGCCTTCCGCAGGAACTTGATAGGCATTGGATGAGATGATGTCCTTCCTCATCCTATTGTACTTATGTACATTTATACTTTTTCATTTTTTTCTTGTTCTCTCCTTACTAAGGGCACATTTGCCTTTAAGTGGGAGGATTTGGGGGGTAAAGGCGCCTGTGGCTAACTATAGGTGGCATGCAACCACCATCACTGTTACTTCATTCTTTATTCTTTTAGTGAATTTGAATAAAGGGAAGGCTGGTCACACATTATGACAGTTGGAGTTCCCACATCTTATGTCTATCTCTTGCTCTTGCTTCTTCCACCATAGCTCTTGCTTCCACTCCGTGCTTCCACTTTAGGGCTCACTCCCTTCACAAAGAATTATCACATTGAGCACTCCTTATTGTAATTCATACCTCATATCTGCATGGTCCTTATTGCACGTTATCAATATGCAAAAGATACAAACAAATGCCCTTAATCCTGATAGTCGACACCAAGGCACTATAAGGGAAGCATGAAGAATAAATTCCAAGAATCGAATGAGCTTCAAGGTTAATGCACACAATAATGAAACAAAGTATATAGTATTAGCAGTATTTGAAGATACCAAGTTGGAGCCTCAGGGTCAAAGCATATGTATTTATGGGAATTTCTTTCACATTATGCAAGAAAGGTGTTGAATTATGATCATATGCAACCGCCAATTATGGGATAAATGAGATCATTCAAACATGATGAATATATTGCTACTAACATGCTTACGCAATCTTCAATTAGATTATCATCCACCCTATCCTCAGTCAAATATATGAGATAGTTATTAATTAATATTACAACAAAACTATGAAGGTAATATATTGTTTCATGCATTCAGTAGCAAGTACATAGGGATATATGAATTCAGTGAAGATACAAGTGGAACCAAAAATAATAAACTACCATGGTCCTACCAGCTATGTTATAGAGTCGATCTAGTATTACTATAGAATGACTTTGTCATACAAGCTATACTACAAATTTGATCAAAACGAGGGCTTCTAGTCAGCTAATAAAGAGGTTGGGGGTTCAGAATCCAAGGTTCCTAATGATGACTGACCTATATACAGTGAGAGCCTACAAGACCAATACACAAATGGACTTAGTAGACTACATGGTTTTTGAGCATGAGAACTCAGGTCCTATAATATATAGCAATACTAGGCAAAATTGTGTCAAAGTAGTATAAGCCAACCTATTATTTCCTTAAGCATATTTGAGCATAGTCGTATGCAAATCTTTCCACATAATGGTTTATGTCCTTGGAGTGTGCATTGTTGAGGAGCAAGGTTGCTTGTAATAGCCTAATCCTTCATAAATAGGTGTCAATTGGTTATGCTACATAACTCTATATATGCAAGGTCAAAAAACCATTGGACCCAAAAGACTGTATCCAACCCACCATTAGTGCATGCATAGGCAAATGAAGGGGCACGAGTAGGTACATTGGTAAAATCTCAAAAATAATGGGGGATATTATCCTCCATTATTCCCTCCTTTTCAATTTCTTTTTTAGGATAGACTATTTTCTAGGTGGGAGAACCCAATACTTGGTTCAATAGTTCCATAAATACATACTAGCTAGCATGTTGCCAATCATGTCTACTACCGTGCTTCATGCAATGTGAATCATTGTGAAGCTCGTAGCTATGCCTTGCTTGCTTCTCATTTTTCCAAGCAAAAGCTTTTTCTCAAAATAATTACTTTTCAAACATTTTTCCTTTATGGAACATAGATATTTAAAGGAGAATATTGTTAAGGTTCATAGCATCCAAGTTGGAGTGGATGCCGCTAGCTTTTTACACACAAAAAACTCCAATGATGGAGCTCTCTCTCTCTCTCTCTCTCTCTCTCTCTCTCTCTCTCTCTCTCTCTCTCTCTCTCTCTCTCTCTCTCTCTCTCTCTCTCTCTCTCTCTCTCTCTCTTGGCACAAAGGGGATCTAGCAATCTATTCAAATATCTTATATTATACTAATTCCAACATAATAGTCACCCACCTCTACATTACATTGGTAAAAGCATGATATGTACAAGACTCAATAGTACCTAGTGTGAATACTATGAAAAACTTAGTTTAAAAAGAGCTTTTAATTATCAAGTGTGACTTCATCTCACCTGACCAAAGCTAGGGTTTTACATGCTTGTCAATAAGACCACCTGTTAGTAGTGCATATCTTATCTCTAGGTAGGAAATGGATTTAATGCATATAAACATGTGATCCTAATATCATGTTTAAGTTGGATTAATATTGGAGGTTAAGATGATCTGATATTGAAATATGTGTGTATTTTTTGAATGTAGGATTGTGTGTGTGTGTGTGTGTGTGTGTGTGTGTGTGTGTGTGTGTGTGTGTGTGTGTGTGTGTGTGTGTGTGCGCGCGTGCGTGCGTGCGTGCGTGCGTGTGCGTGTGCGTGGGCGCGCGGGCGCGTGCGTGGGCACGCGTGCACGGGCGTGGGCACGCGGGCGCGGGCGTGGGCGTGTGCGTGGGCGCGGGCGCGGGCGTGTGCGTGTGCGTGGGCGTGTGTGTGTGGAGGTGTGTGTGTGTGTGTGTGTATGTGTGTGTGTGTGTGTGTGTGTGTGTAATAGACACATGTGTGCATAAGGGTTAGCAAGGGAATCCTTAATTTATCCTTTACCATTACATCATAATCAAAATTAATTAGGTGGCATATCATAATATTTAAAGGATAAGAATATCTACATGTTAGCACATTGGCATTTAGTGTATTATTATTGAAAATTATATTTTTGGTGTATGTGTACCTAGTGTATCTTTGCTTGTGTATCAAACTAGCTTGACCAATGTGTGTATATATGGTTGGGAGCATGTCGAGAGCTCAATGTATACATCATAAGGTTAACATCATGATGTACTATGAAGGAGGAATCTTAGGAGACTCCTCAATGTATACATCATAAGGTTAACATCATGATGTACTATGAAGGAGGAATCTTAGGAGACTCAATGCGCTTAATGTGATAACCTAGGTATGTGTCATAATTATAAAAGGCTAAGTAGAAATGTGTATGCACTTGGATGTGAATATTGCCGTATATATGCATTTGGGAAAATTTGAGGTCTTCTAAGGGAGTTAACCAAAATATTCCCTCAAAAAATGGGGACATTGTAAATTTTTTGCAAATGAACTCCAAACTTGTCGAAGATTGCATCCCTAGAACCTACTCTTTACAAGCTTTCTAATGATATATAGCATGATGGGGTTATAAGATATTGGATGAGGCTAGATTCCATAAAGATTTCTTTTTTCTCTTAAAAGATTCCATTATGATAATATTCCATAGGCAAAAGGGAATCTTTGATGTAATTTCTTTGTTTCTCTTCCAAACCTTATCAATCCATATATCACGAGGATACTATTAAAGAGTAGGTTCTAAAATTGTAATCTTTGACAAGTTTGGAGTTTATTTATAGGAATTTTACCATGTCCCCTTTCTTTAAAGGAATATTTTGATCAAACTCCTGTAGAGAGCATTTTCAAGACCTCAAATTTTCTTAATGTGAGTCTATATATGCACATGTGTGTGCATGTGTGTGTATCTACATACATACATACATACATACATACATACACATGCATACACATACACATGCACAAACATACATGCATTTATGCATACATATGAGAGAGAGAGAGAGAGATGCTGATGATGATAATGATTATGAAAGGTAGGACAAGGAAAAAGAAAGGAGAGAGAGAGAGAGAGAGTGTGTGTGTGTGTGTGTGTGTGTGGGTGTGTGTGAAGAAAAAATAATGAGAGGAGAGTTAGCATACTTATGAGACCACACAAATAGACGCACATGTATAAAATACATGCACACTCACATACATCTAAACATATATATAAGTGAGAAAAAAGTGGAGAGAGAAAAAGCATACGAGAGAGAGAATGAATATACACTAATAAAATACGCGCTTACAAACATGCACACATTGGCATAAACAAATACATATATCTACACACAAATATATATACATATATACATATACATATATATGTGTGCATGTTTTTGTGTGTGTGGATATATGTATTCGTTTATGATATAAAACTAATGTACATTCCAACCATTATGAGCTACTAATGCACATATGCTACAAATTTTTTTGTACCCTTTTGTTTCCAATTGGATTATACATTAGAGTATTTAATCATTTGTGCTTCTATTGTAAATGTGAATGATGCACTTCTTGATGAGAGAATAGAGATTGAGCAATCTAGGACTACACCAAAGTGGTCAGTGCAAACATTACGTGACAATAAGCTGAATGCATACATACATACATACATACATACATACATACATGTGCATGTTTGTGTGTGTGTGGATATATGTATTTGTTTATGATATAAAACTAATGTACATTCCAACCATTATGAGCTGTTATTGCATATATGCTACAAATTTTTTTGTACCCTTTTTTTTTCAATTGGATTATACATTAGAGTATTTAATCATTTGTACTTCTATTGTAAACGTGAATGATGCACTTCTTGATGAGAGAATGGAGATTGAGCAATCTAGGACTATATCAAAGTGGTTGGTGCAAACATTACGTGACAATAAGTTGAATCCATAGTTTGCTAGTCATACTCATTCAAGCTCTCGTAGTGCCTCTTATGTATCTAATTATTGTGCTTTGGTTGTTTCTAGTCTTGATGATGAGGATAAGCCCATGTTTTTTGAAGAAGCACAGAGTTCGAAAAATTGGATGGCTACTATGCAATTTGAGTATGATGTATAAGGCAATATGGTTATTGGTTCTTATATGATTTCTTCCATAAAGAAGTACAAAAGAGATGCTTCCATTAGAAAACAAAGAGAGAGAGGGGCAAAGTAGAAAAAGAAATAGAATCAACATCTCTCTCTCTCTCTCTCTCTCTCTCTCTCTCTCTCTCTCTCTCAATATCTCCCTCTCATATTGGGGAACAATACCTTGTTTATGCATCCGGAGAAATGGAGTTGAACCCTTCTTGCTATATTAAGAAGAATCTCTCCCTTGATTCAATTTTTGAAGGGAAATATAAACCAAGCACATGGACTTCATATCCCTACTAGCCCTTGGATCCATTAGTGTCATATAGAGTATTAAAACAATAACAAGTTATATAAAGGCTTGTGACTTCTAATCTAGCTTACATTAACCAACTAATTTTTGTAAATACTATAGATCCTTTGGATCCAGGCTATTGGGAGTATTACTATTATCAACTAAGGGGTTCTTGTGAGCATTATGGTCCTTTGGATCATAATGTTTCAAAGGGTTATTATTTGTCAAACTTTTCCCAATACCTTCAGTAAAAACTAACGTTGGAAAAGATCTTATTTTGATTAGTGTATTCTTTATCTAAAAATGCTCTTCTCCTTTCTTATATATTGCAAAGAATATTCACAATAAGACTCATTGGCATATCAAGAGGTTTTATCCAAGAAAGTATTACATAGAAACCTCCATCAAAATAAATTATGATGGTATGATAAAAAAAGATATATCATTCTCTCTTTTCAAAAAAGGAATTCATCCATACAAACATGGATAAATATTGACACATCTCATGAAACATATCCTATACATGTCAACACATCACCGTGTACATAAGAAAATTATGTCTTATTTCTTGATGGGTGGTAAGGTTCCACTTGATGGGCCCTACTCCTTAACATATGGATGCTACCCTGATAGGAAATGGGACACACACATACACATATCACTACAAGATTCCTTTTTACTTCTATATTTCTTGCCCTTTCCACTTGATGAGCCCTACTCCCTAACATGTGAATGCTACCCTTGAGTAGGGGGTGGGACACACATACACATATCACTACAAGATTCCTTTTTACCTCTCTCTCTCTCTCTCTCTCTCTCTCTCTCTCTCTCTCTCTCTCTCTCTCTCTCTCTCTCTCTCTCTCTCTCTCTCTCTCTCTCTCTCTCTCTCTCTCTCTCTCTCTCTCTCTCTCTCTCTCTCTCTCTCTCTCTGTGTGTGTGTGTGTGTGTGTGTGTGTGTGTGTGTGTGTGTGTGTGTGTGTGTGTGTGTGTGTGTGTGTGTGTGTGTGTGTGTGTGTGTGTGTGTGTGTGTGTGTGTGTGTGTGTGTGTGTGTGTGTGTGTGTGTGTGTGTGTGTGTGTGTGTGTGTGTGTGTGTGTGTGTGTGTGTGTGTGTGTGTGTGTGTGTGTGTGTGTGTGTGTGTGTGTGTGTGTGTGTGTGTGTGTGTGTGTGTGTGTGTGTGTGTGTGTGTGTGTGTGTGTGTGTGTGTGTGTGTGTGTGTGTGTGTGTGTGTGTGTGTGTGACTAATTGTCCTTACTCCCACACATATATGATACTTGACCTTATATACACATACTAAAACCTGCACACATATACATAATATACATAATATACTAACACATACACACTCATACATGCACATATACACATACATACATCTTTATATTAGTTTGTTTACCTCTAAAAATCATATGCACACGCACATGCATGCTTACACACACAAACACATTACTATGACTATGTTTGCATCACTTCTTTTGTCCATAACAAGGATGTAAATACTTTAGTCCCTATAACATGAAAACACACACATCCACATGCACATGCATGCACACACACACAAATACTTTTTAATGCTTGACCTTGTCAGCTATTGCAACATATGAGATGGCCAACACACATACACACACAAAATATTGTGCCACGTGATCTTTTTTCCAACTATAAATATGGACATTTGGTAGGACTTCTTGCTCTCCCAAATACTTCTCGCACCACAATCTATCATATTCTTTCTGCAACAATCCAACAACTCTTCTAAAACAGTTTACACTTCATGGACACTAATAAGGTAAAAATCCATATGAGTTGGCATGGATAACAACTAGGTGGGTCTTTGACACTAGTAATACACAGTAGAGGTCATGGTCCTCACCCGCTTCTTTTGTACAGATGCAAGTATCATACTTCACCTCCAGTCATATTGTGATATCCATTGTTGGATCTAACTTTTTTTATAAAGCATTGTGCAATGTTTGAATTCATTTTTCTTCTTTTGCAAAGACTCCTTCCTTGATTCAATTGGATTTATACTACTATTATCTCACACTCAAGATACTAGATGGTCTCACAAAATTATGGCTCATTCACCATGATTGCATGGTCCACACCATTCGTGTGGCCATCCTATTTGAAGATAAGAGGGATACCTCGTGTAACATAATTTACTTGCTACTTGCCCTCCTCGACTACATAAGCATGGCAAAGAGGGTCAGTATCAAGAATAAAATCAACACAATTGTTTCATCACACTACACATGAAAATAATAATTTTGATGCAATTTTCTTTTAGATAAAACCATCCCTTTTCATACATTAGGTAATCAATTAATATGCAAATAATTAGAAACTTGGCCATGATAAGTTGATTTTGAGGTTTAGGAATAATCTTGCAATACAGAGGCATATCCATGTTGTTGCTTGCATAGAGAGTCATAGCTCAATGGTGATGTCTAAGTTTCAAAGATATACGAGAATCCTTCCAAGTCCATGAGGTCTGTGGGTGATAATTTTGGTAGAGGTATTGCAAATCTTCATGTGGTGAGGTGTAAGCTTGGCATCTCACCCTCCTCCCCTTGGCTTCTCTAAGATCTCCTTTCTTACCCAGGACCAGGGTGGAGTGAGGGTTGATGGTATAGCCAAGTTGAGAGGATTGAGGGTTAAGATGAGGGTTGATGGTGATTGAAAGGATAAGCTAGAACTTCCATCCCATTAAACACTCATCATACTAGGTCATCTCAGAAAAATGTGGCTCACTCATTGTGACTCTAGAGTCCACACCATCGATTGCCATCCTACTCAGAGGCAAGAGGAATTTCTCAAGTGTAACATAATGAACTTGCTACTCTTTACATGGAATGAAATATGTCATGATCCTTTACATGGAATGGGAGTTCTAGCTTATAACTATAGGTGCCTAGACATTAAGAGCCACAATATTGAGGATTAAACTTTGTGTATTTTCCAAGCAATATTCAACTCTTTTTAGACAATACACAAAGAAAAACCATATTGCCCTCCTTTTGAAAATCCTTTCCAATCTCTATGAGTTGACATACTATTTCCAACAAACTTGGGTGGTTTCAATATCTTGGCAAATGTTCCTCGAGTTCTTTCAACATTACTTTGGAAGCCTCCATTATGATAATCGCATCAATATTGTAATAGTTTGGTTATAGCAATTATTGTAATGAAATTTAATAAAGGTATGTAATCATTATATCTCTATAGTTCTCTCCTATATTAGACCTTGAATATATCCTTGATCGCTTGCTTATCTGTTATGTTTGTCTAACCTTTTGAGGATGTTAAGTGATACTAAAGCATAATTGAGTCCCTATTTCTTGAAATAAGCCTTCCAAATGTTGGAGATGAAGTTAGAGTCACAACCACTAACTATCATTCATGGTAAGTATGTAGTCTAAAAATTTTCTTAATACAGAATCAAGAAATATCTAAAGACTTTAGGGTTTTATTCTCCAAAATAAGATATCCTATCTCAATGAGTACATCGATCACTTGTAGAATGGAATCATAATGTCATTGCACGCATCACAAGATACAGGCCTCATACTGATATTTAAAGCGACAAAAATATTCACCATAAAAACTGTCCCCATCGTCGCTAAACACGTCGATATTAGCATCTCCATAGAACAGTCGCTATTGGCATCTCTATCTACATTGTTATTGGCGACACCAATAACAATACAAATAATGACGCTAATATCGACGGTTTGCGATGCCAATAGCGATGTGTGCAGTAAATTTGCGAGACTAATAGCGACGGTTACAAAGAGAAAAAAATGTGGACAATGGTCATCAAAATGAAGGCAAAGTGTACTTGAATCCACAAGTCGGATACATAAAATAAATACAAGATCACTTAATGAAAGCGCTCATGAAATCATGGCAAGATACAAAGGATGATAAAATAACATAGTGCATAGAAAATGCCTACATAAATCACAGGATCAAAAAAGAAGAAGATGTACGCTCCACGAATCCAAGTGCGAGCTATAGATCCTTGCCATCCAAAAACTCGTCCTAATGCAAAGGAGCATCGAACGGACTCTACAAAAAAAGAAACAACTACACATCAGTCCACCATACAATAATGCATTTTAATTAAAAATAATAACTACGGATAAGAAAGATGAGTGACTTACTTGGCCGCCACATGCATACAATCTATCAATCAATGCAATGAGACCGTGTCTCTCTGTATATCGAGTCTCTAGGCCGGTGGGATCATGGTTTGTAATGGAGTGCTGCAAAGAAAACAAAATACAACTGTTAGAAACACGATTGGCAGTACAAGTCATATTGCAAAAAAATAAGCAAGAAGAATAGAAGAAAAACTTACAAATTCCTCCAGATAAGTCGTGTAGCCGCTACTCCCAAGATGATGGACCACTCCTACCTCTAGTCATGCCCTCGCTGCCTTCCACTGTTGTCTCCAACATCTTGGAGAATCTGTAGCCTCCTACCTAAGTCAGCGTCAATCATCTGCGTCTAGCCACTCAAGCTTTGGGACCCCACTCTTAAGTGCCTTGCATGCATCTGATCATCTGTGTGACATGTATGCACGCATGCACTCAATCATCTAGCCTGTGGAAAACCAATCTGTTGTGGTGGGTACCGAAAAATCCCCATGCAAGGATGCTACTATGTAGTCCTTGCTCCCCTCCGCTATGTTCTTCCAATGATCCAAGACGTTGTGCCAAAAAACTTGTTGGCACAACTCTCTTATACGAGTCATTACCCTCCTCCCTTCATCATTCATAATGATGGCTCCTATCATATCATCTACAAGTTATCCATACCCCTCTGGGGTATGTCTAAGATGTGTCATATCCCACCTGCGACCATGCTCATGGGCATATCTAGGAGACCCCTGTACATCTCGTGTACCCACGGGGGTGGTATCTCTCGGAGTAGCACCCATAGGGATACCACTTGCGGACGGCTGAGCAAAATTTGGATTGACTAGAGTAGACGTCCCCATAGGTGTGACAAATCCCACAGGTGACGCAACTCTAGCAAAACGATGAGATGGAGACACTGTGTTGGTACCTCCAAACAACCACCTAAGCCACCATCTCTCGAATGTGCATGAGAGCGAGAAGTAGCACCTGTATCTCGAGTTGATTTCGGGCTCAACATATATACATCTCTGTTGCATCCCCCAAAATCACTCCCTCCATCCGACCCAAGTTTGGAGCGTCGACCTTGTCTATTGGAAACCGAAGCATCAGAGCATACCGAAGTAGATCTAACAGAACTGCCTGATGGTGTCCGAGATAGCTCGCCATATCTCTGAATTGAGTCATCTAATCTGGAGACATACATGTGAAGATCTTCTGTAGCTCCTCGTCGCTCATTCCTCGACTCATCGTGCTGTCCAAATATCCACAAATGTCACCAGACAAAAATTGATGTTAGCATAATCGATATAGATATTCAAGCAAAGCACGGTAATATAACTCTTTAAAAAATGATATTACTTAAAATGCATATTCTAGAGTACCCTTATAACTGATTAATCAATGAATTGAGTAGGTGGATACTCGAAGTATGACGTAGCCTATGGTCCCATATCAATCTCCTAACACAACTCCGCATACATTAGAAGGTCGATAGAAAGTTCATCACAAAAGGATGAGTCCACCTCGTTCTCAAAGAATTCTTGACCTCCTATCTTTCCACCATCATTACCTAATTCTGGCTCCTTTTCATGCTCCAAGCTTTGGGCGACCTCCACCCCTTGCAATATCGACCTCTCTATCTGCATACTATCCTCATCTATGTTAGGAACATTGCTTTCATCATATACTCTCGCACTTCAGGGAGCTAAAGGTACAACATACCACCATTGAGGTTGTCGGAAGTTTGGATAGAAATTTACCTGCTCAAAATCACATACAAGAGATATTTAACATTTGTGACATATACCATGTCATAATAAAATTTAAAAAAACATTAGTTCATGCACTTGTTCACAATGGGCCAACAAGACAAACATGTCACACAAATACGTCCATCTTTTTTCGGAATCTATTCTGAGAAATCCAGATGGACCTCGTCGAACAGTTGCCTCAACTCCTTCTAGTACCTCTTTGAACCACTGTATATCGAATAGGATCATGGAGAAGCTACGGTAATCCACCTTGATAATACTTTGCAAGTTTCCAAAATACTCTATCTCATCTATAACGGTGTTTGGATCCATGGCTCACCGTTGGCTCTCTTGCTCGAAGTTTGTCATGACACCACAATCCGTTGTGGAGCGCATTTTGTCAATACGCTCCACGCAAAAATGTCGTCCGCACGACCACACTGCATTGTATATTTTGTACTATACATTGAAACGGTTAATTAGCTGTCACATGTAAAATCTAGATATGACAACTTATAAAACATGTGGTCACCTTTGGACTACATCTCCTCGAGAATTCCCATTCCTCAGTTGAGACCTCCACCCCTTCGCGAGAGGCTGTGATCAAAGCTCCATTGCACTAAAATTGACAACCTGTAAATTGCACCACGTATTTCTGAAGTAAAGCATCCTGCAATCGCGATCGATAGTACAAACTACCACAAATGAAGAAGCAGTATGAACAATGACTACACTCCAAATTGCAAAATACACATGCCATTTACAATTCATTCGTAGTACAAACCTAATATATCTTATCCCAATCATGGGATTTTAGCCCGTGATAGTTGGTCGTCTTTAGAAAACGTGGATCTTAGAGAACGCATCATACCCATCGGAGTGTGGATAGACCTGATAATTTGCTTCACAAAGTGCTCTTCTTTAGTGGGCAAAACCCAAGGAGCGCAAGGTAGTTGCAAGCGACCATCAACACTCGACTGTGGCCAACAAAGTGCCTCCATCTTGCTTGCTCCTTCAAATCCATTCGTGCCCCTACTATGTATCTCTTTCCTATGATGTGGTCCCATAATAAGCTGCCCACATTCTTGAAAATATGCATGGGATCCAACAAGTGGTTGATCTGTAAGTGGGTCCAATATGGCAACTCGTAGAAAACTAAGAACCGTCACATTCTGTTTGGATGTGACTCCGTCTTGACCATTTTCAACTCCTACCAACTTTGGGCATTCATTAGTACTGGAGATCATCCAAGAAAACCTTCCCTCAATTCATGACCCTTTAGCAAGAAAGTGGTGTGTCCTTGATATACCATCTTCTTCATGATTCGTGACCTTCGGGAGTCTAATTGTGGCCCACACAATGGACATGCATGATAACCTGAGGTAACCAGACCTGTCCCAACACCTCTATCCTATGAATACAAACTTGAACAAGCTATGATAGATATGACCAATGAGAATGAAAGCCTACTTACCTGAGTATTCCCCGAATCTCGGAAATTCATGCATGGTCCATACGAGAATGGCTCGTATATTGGCGGATCGTCGACCATCGTGCTTGCTCATATCTTCCACAGTGACCCTCTCCTCCCATAAAATCTTAAGCATCAACTAATGAATAGAGATAGACATCCATATTCCTAACTTTGTAGCAACAAGGAACGAGAAAGCTAATGATCATGTATCCTTTCTTCATAGAAAGCCATGGTGGAATGTTGTAGTTAACAAGGACTACAGGCCACACACTGTAAGAAGTTGAGCAGAGACCGAATGGGTTCATGCCATCCATAGCAAGACCGAGCCAAAGATTCCTTGGCTCTTGTGCAAAGTCTGGAAAGGTAGAGTCAATGTGACTCCATGCACATGAATTTTCTTATATTCATTGGACTCCATTTGTGGATCTATTTTGCACATGCTACCTTGTCAAGCTCACTATGCCCGATGTACAAAATATGTGATGTATACGGGGGATAAGTGGAAAGTGTCTAAGAACTTTCAGAGGGATGGTTTGCCCTTGCAAGTCTTGTCAATACCTGCGAGCACCACACTTTGGACATGTCTCCATAGTCTCATACTCTCCTCAAAATAGCACACAATCGTTGACACATTCGTAGATGTTGCAGTAGTGCATGCCAAGCTTTCGTAAAACATATCGTGCATCATCACAAGACTCAGGCATGGTATTTGCAAGTAGTAATATATGATACTTTAGCAACCTAAAAACAAATCATAAAACACCTTGAAAAAGCACAATTTTTTTTTATAATGGTACCAAAAAGAAATCAACGAAGCGTACGTAGAAAGTACTTGAACAACTCGGTCACACTCGCATTGCTCCACCCATATTTTGCTTGCACACTTAGGAGTGCAAGCAGCGTCTTCATGTGAGATACTCGGCGCCCATCATATAATGATATGGATGCTTCCTCTCTAAGCGGATTAGATGTTTTCGCATCCATGGGCATCAATGCATCGATCATTGCCTCCATCTCAGGCTCCAAGGTTGTAGAAAAGTCTGAAAGGCTACTTGTCTCCTCTGGTATTGACGTTATTGCCTCGGTAGTGCCTTCCAAGTTGTGAATTGGCTCAGGCACTCCATCCATTGCATGCCCACAAAATCTTCTAATCAGCCGCAATAGGTTCACTCCTCCTTGCGATGAGACGTCACCTCCCTATAATAAATTTTACGGCCACGTCTAATGTTTTTGTATATGATATTCAATTAGTTTGTAAATATAATGCATGATTGATATACACTTTTTATACCATTTTCTCAAAGTCTGAGATCACCTAATCAATGATCTCTGATTGAAACTCGATAAAGTGTCGTACGTGTTCTATAGATAAGCAATGCTTTCATCTAATTGCTAGCTTGCATTGAGAGTAAGGACACGAGACACGCTGATTAAGTTATGCCTCACGATCTTGAACACCACAACCTTCATCATTTTCCATTTTGTCTACGTTACGACAAACAATTTGATTTTGTTCTCATTCTCTTTTTCTTTCTTATTTTGTTTAAGAAGGGATTTCTTCTCTTGTAACTCAACAAAATTAACATCAACTAAAGTCTTGGTTTTCTCCCCCTTTCTTTGCACCTTTCTTTGTGCTCTTCGTTTAATGTTCTCTCCCCTTTCTCTTTCATGTTTATTCTGTCTTTCTTGTTCTCTCTTCCTTTTCCTTTCTTCTTCTCCCTCTCTCATTTCGTATCTTTTTTTCTCTCTCTCTCTCTTTTTGTTGCCCCTCTTTGTTTCTCTCCACCCCCTATTGTTTTCTCACTCATTCTCCTCTCTCTCTCTCTCTCTCTCTCTCTCTCTCTCTCTCTCTCTCTTCCCATTTCTTTGTTATCTTTCATGTTTATTCTCTCTCTCTCTCATTCTCTCTTCCTTTTCCTCTGCCTCTCTCATTCTCTCTCTCTCTCTCTCTCTCTCTCTCTCTCTCTCTCTCTCTCTCTCTCTCTCTCAAAGGTAAAAAGGATCAAAGCTTGCACTCAAGAGCTATGGTGGGAGAGCAAGAGCAAGAAAGAGAGAGACAAGAAATGGGAACTCCAACAGTCACAATGTGTGACCGGGCCTTCCTTTATTCAAACTGTCACTAAAAGAATAAAGAATAAAGTGACGGTGACGGGCGCCCGCCACCTGCAGTGTGCAGCGGTGGTGACTGCCAGTGTAGAAATATACGGGCGGCTAGGAAGAGGTGCCTTTACCCCCAACAACCTCCCACTTAAAGGAGAATCTACCCTAGCGAGGAGTGAAAAGAAAAAGAAAAAGTCAGTACAACATGTACACATGTACAACAGGATGAGGAAAGAGGTCATCTCATTGCATGTCCATCAACCTCCTGAGGAAGGCAAAGCGCTCTGTAGAGAGGCTTTTCATGAGCAGATCTGCAGGATTCTGGTCAGTCGAGATCTTGACAAGGTCAATAGATTTGTCCTCAACGACCCCACGTATGAAGTGATATCTCACCTCAATGTGTTTCATCTTCGCATGGAAGACCGGATTCTTGGCTAACTGAATAGCACTCATAGAATCCGAATGCAGTGTAGGGATAGCATCAATACCAAGGTTAGCAACCAAACGACCCAATCAAATGGCCTCCTTGCAAGCCTCAGTGGTTGCAACATACTCAGCCTCTGTAGTAGAAAGGGCCTTGTATTTCTACACCCTGGACATCCAAGAAACAGAACCTCCAGCATAGGTGAATACATAGCCGGAAGTGGACTTCCTACTATCTGCATGTCATGCATAATCAGAGTCAGTGTACCCCACGACTCCTGTATCCTGGTTGCCATAGCATATGCACATATCTGCAGTGCCCTTCAGGTACCTCATGATACCCTTCATGGCATCCTAATGCTTCTTGCCATGTGTAGCCATATAGTGTGCCACAACACCAACTGCAAAGGTAATATCTGGACGAGTGGCGATCATGGCATACATAAGACTGCCCATTGCAGATGCATAGGGAATCTTGGCCATCTCGGCCCTCTGCTCATCTGTCTGCGGACAATCAACCTGTGATACCTTCACATAAGAAGGCAATGGACAGCCAATAGACTTTATATCCTACATGCGGAAGTGCTCAGGGACTTTATGAATGTACTCCCTCTGTGACAAGTAGAGGAGTCCCTGATGCCTATCGCATCTAATGCGCATACCAATGTTAACCCTCAAACGAACAAAGGTGGAAAATCCGAAAAAGTTGAAGCAGAAAACAAGGCCAAGGCAAAAGTGAAACAGAAGACGAAGATGCGCCAAGAAAAATCTAGAAACACAAGAAGCGTAGAAAAGTCCTAAATAAGGAAAGAAAGCACACAAGGAAAAGTGCAAGTCAATACTTTTGTAAAAGAGCGCAAGCGCATCATGATTTAATTTAAGAAGCAGCGGGCTCTCACCCGTGCAATTTGTAAATGTAGACGAGCCGTGGAAAGGAAGCTAGGAAGATAGAAGGACAATGGGAAAAAGGGCCTAGGCCACAGTCGGCCATGTAAAAAAGGGAATAAGGGGATGACCGCCTAAAAAGAGATTTAGGGTTTTGTATATAAAGTTGAAAAGTGAATGAGAAGCTCATTCTTGTGTATGGCCAAAAGTGGCTCTCTTCTTCTTCTTCTTCTTCTTCTTCTTCTTCTTGCTTGCTTGAGCTTGTGCTTGAGAGAGGGAGTGTGAGAGTGTGAGGGAGTGAGTATGTGAGGGTGAGGGACCGGGGAGGAGAAGCTCTCCATCTTCTCCTCTCTTCTTCTCTTCTCTTCTCTTCTCTTGTCTTGCTCATGGTGATGGAGCTTGGAGCGTGGAGCTTGAGGATGGAGCTTGCTTGAAGCTTGCACTTGAATCGTGGAGCTACCGGAGTGCGCAGGAGAGGAGGTAACTCGATCGGCATGGAGGTAAGCTCACTACACCCGTAGATATGGATGGTGTGTCGGCTATGTGAGAGGTAGCCATTAGTGCTCGGCTTGGAACGCTTGAACAATAAGCGGTCCGTGGGTCTTGGCGGTTGAGCGAAAGCTCCCACAACCAAGTATGTGAGCGGCCTGTCCCAGATCTTTCATCTCAAAGCTCTTCCTAAGCTGAGCCTTAAGAGCATCTAGCTCATCATGAGCTTTCCCTGCTATCAGCATATCATCCACATAGAGTACTAAAATCAATAAAGAACCATCATGGACTTTCTTCATGTAAAGACACGGATCCATAGCATTCCTGCTATAGCCCTGTTGACTGCATAAAGGCATCAAACTTATACGTAGACCTAGTCTACCTGCCATAAAGACAATGCTCATATGAATTAAAACATGCATAATCAAGGGGCAGTAAGTACTGCAAACCAGAAAGAATTTTCATTCCCTTCAAAGACATATGGCCCAAACGGGCAAGCCAAAGAGATACATGTGGGATAGAACCCACTGACAAAACATGATCAAGGGAAGAAGCAGATATAATCAAGGGATAGAGGCTGCCAACCTTGGCACCTCTCGCAATCACAAGTCTGCCACGAGTGATCTTCCATGCAGAGTCTCCAAAAGATATATGATAACCTGCGTCATCAAGCTGTTCAGCTGATATGAGACTACGTGTCAAAGTAGGTACATGACATACATGTTGCATAACAAAACTGCTACCAGAGAAGGAAACTGCAACCTAACATCACCAATACCCACAATATCAAGAGAGCTGTCATCACCCAAGCGCACAGAACTCGAAACAGTATGGTATGAATGAAACCACTCTCAGCAAGGTGCCACATGAAAGGACGCACCTGAGTCTAAGAGCCAACACAGTGCATACATAGAGTGTATCTCTGTCATCTGTGAAGCACTAGAAGAAGCTGCAAGGATATAATCATCATCAACATCCTTAGGCTGCATAACATTGATCTCTTCAATTTTAACACTGGACTTTGCAGGCACTATGCTGCGATCAGAAGACTTATCCTGCACTTTGTCTTTCCCCTTATCTTTGCGCCTTTCGTTGCGCAATTCGTGGCATTGTGACCTAATATGGCTCTTTTTCCCACAATGGTGACAAGTAACATCCGCATTCCTGCCACGGGATTTGCTACGTGACTTCCCATGAGACTTGGACTAAGATTTCTGAGAATCCCGTCCACGGCCACTGCCACTGTTATGCTTTCCATATCCATCATTCCTACCTCTAACTGTCATAGCATGCGACACACAAGAGGCATCCAAATTCTTACAGTTAACCTCTTCCTGCAGAAGAGCACTCTTAACATTAGATAATTTCAAGGTAGCAGCAGAGACACAGAATGCAGTGTGAAATACATCCCATGACTCATTAAGAGTACCAAGCAAGAAAAGAGGAGTGACATCCTCTGCAAAAGTGATGTCCTGCAAAGTCAAGTTCTTGAGTATAGCATGGAATTGGATCAAGTGAGCAGACATAGTCACATTCTCCTTCATGCGTAGATCCATAAGCTGCTTCAGCCAATACATCTGACTCGCTGGACTTTTCTTATCATAGAGATTCTTGATTTTATCCCACAATTGCCATGCACTCTGTTCTTCCTCAAATACATTGTAGTGAACATGTTCTGTAAGAGATAATACAATAGTAGACTTGCATAACTCAAAAAACTCAAGCCATTCCTCATCTGGCATAGTTGCAGGCGGATGCCCGCTCAACCTCAATGGTTTGATCTGCGATTTCTGTACCAATACCTAGCAAATCTGGCTCTTTCAATAAGAATAATCCGTACCATCAAGCTTAGTGATGTTAAAAATAGCGTGATCAATGGACAAATTCGCCATAATGCAGGTTGGAAGACTGTAGACAGTTCGAAAACTGCTTGCTGTTTACTGCAGAAAATGACCAAAAAATCACCAAAATCGAGAGAAAATGGCAAGAAAAGTGTAACCAAAGCTGTTGCCCACCAAGTGCTAGTTAAAGTACATCATTTCAGCATAAAAAATCCATGTCAGTACAAAGTTATATGCTTGCTGTAATAAATGATAGCAAGGTACTGTGAGAGGCAATTGCTAACCAAATCACTGCACCAAGTCAAGAAATGATAGCCAAGACATGATCAGCCATAAAAGGGCATAAACCAGCACCAAACAATCATCAAGACCCTAAGCAAACACCCAAACATGTCACCAAAGCATCCGTCAGTGAGTAGGCATACCCCTTGGACAATAGGGCAAAGTATACATAACACTGGCAAGACCTGACACCAGTAGGTGTATGATCACGAGAGTGCAAAGCCCAAGCTCAGGTCAAAAGCAACTCCAAGATATCAATGCATGAACCATGCAACATTTCAGTGTAAGAGATCCCAAAGTCTCAAGTATCTGCAAAATGCTCAAAATAGCATAAACCTCCTGCTCAATGTTGGTCAAGCATACAAGATGCTCCCATTGGCACAAAAGGCGGATAAATAAGCTCAACAGCTCAATCAAACCAAGTCAAAGCACCAAAGACAGGTAACCAAGACAATGCCTCAATAGCATCCCAAGAACATGACGGCTACAAAGCAATTGTAGGTAGCATCTAGGAGCAAGACATACATCCCAATAAAAAACTCTGACAACCAAAGTGACATCCAATACAAAATTTTGGAATAGCAAATGAGAATCCAAGCCAAGTCTTCAAAGATCACTGAAGCTCAACAAGTACATGGTACACTGTGCCAAGACAAATGCATCAAGTCGTAGGCGTCGGGTAAGCATGTACCCAAAGAGCATGTAACTGTCAAAGCATTGACCACTGTCAAGCATAAACCAATGTCAATAAGTGCGGGCTGAAATAAGCTCAAGCTTCCAAAAGCATTCGGATCCAATGACAAGCTCGAAGTCGTCTGTCGATGATCAATACATCATAGCATAACCCAAGACATACATCCGGAACCAATAGGCATATGTCAAAGCATGAAAGATAGCTTCAGCCCAAGAGTATTCAGCATGCATTTATTGTTATAAACTGAGTATTTTCAGCCCTACAATCAGGCCAAAATCATAGCATTACATGTAGCTTCAATCCCCCAATCAATCGACATCAGTAGAAGTATCACATAAGCCACAGGCATACAAATACATGCTGTCTCAGACGTGAAATCTGTTGCAGAATATTCTGTCATCAGAATTTGGCAAATCTGATATCACCATCACGTCCGGAGCGTGCCAAAACCCCAACGTAGACTCTTACCTTGCCTGAATTGGGTTCCAAATGCCTGAGATATGACAAAAAGAGTGATTTTTGGGCCAGATTTTGAAACGGACGCAAAAAAAACGTGAGCAAGCTAGGGGGGTCTGCTGTCCCATGTGTCAACAATGGAGCCCAAAGGGGGCACAAATGGGGTCCAAAAAAGGCCTATACTAAGCCTCAGCAAGCCTTGATAGGCTGGAAGCAAGATCCAGGTGAAGGAAGCTCCAAGAGGTGTGAGCTATGGCTGCCCACAACCTGTGAAAACCCTGTTTACCTAGACCTATGGGACTGAGATAAATCTCTAAAATAATGAAGCAATACCTCAATGCCAATGCCCTGATGGTGCCTCAATAGGCCAAGAAGAAGCTTGGGAAGCCGAGGAGTGACGAGAGCTCAAGAGAATGAGCTATGGCTGCCAGGAAGGAGACCCAATGTGAGTGGGAGTCGATGGGAAGCTAAGAATACCACGAGCCAAGCTCAAGAGTCAGGAAGCCGTACTCTGATATCAGTTGAAAGGTGAGAAGGATAGAAGCTTGCACTCGAGAGCTATGGCGGGAGAGCAAGAGCAAGAAAGAGAGAGACAAGAAATGGGAACTCCAATAGTCACAATATGTGACCAGGCCTTCCTTTATTCAAACTGTCACTAAAAGAATAAAGAATAAAGAATAAAGTGACGGTGACGGGCGCCCGTCACCTACAGTGTGCAGTGGCGGTGACTGTCAATGTAGTAATACATGGGCGGCTAGGTGGAGGTGCCTTTACCCCCAACACTTTATTTGTTGTCCATCTCTTTGTTTCTCTCCACCCCCTTATATTTTCACTCATTCTCCTCTCTCCTTCCCTTTCTCTCTCTCTCTCTTTTCCTATTTCTTTGTTATCTTTCATGTTTATTCTCTCTCTCTCTCTCTCTCTCTCTCTCTCTCTCTCTCTCTCTCTCTCTCTCTCTCTCTCGTTTCCTATAGTTCTTCTTCAATGCACCACATTCGCCTCCCTCTCTCATTTCTTATCTCATTTCCTCTCTTTCTCCCTCAATGCACATCATTGTAAAAAATAATAAATTAAAAAAGAATAAATTAAAAAACAAGAACAAACCCTCTCTTTGTTTTTCTCTACCCCCTTGTGTTTTCTCATTCATTCTCCTCTCTCCCTCCCTCCCTCTCTCTATTTTTCTCTTTCTTTATTATGTTTCATGTTTATTCCCTCTCTCTCTCGTTCTTTCTTTCTTTTCCTTTCTTCTTCTCCCTCTCTCATTTCCTCTCTTTCTCCCTCAATGCATCTCATTCTCAACAAAAACCAACAAAAGAAAAGGAGAAAGAATAAGAACAAACCAAGAGGGAGCAATGTACTCACCGCAAAGGCTCGAGGATGGATTCTTCATCTCCTCTTCACGACAATGGCTCCTCTTTGCCCTTCATGCACTTCCTTCTCTTCTTCACGAACGGCGATGGTGGTTGTGAGAAGGTCTCCTTCTCTCTCTTTCTCTCCCTCTCCCTCCCAAACACACGATCTACTTGGCTCTCTCTTTCACTCTTTGCAAAAAAATGCCGCGCTCGGGTTTCGATCGCTTTTTTTTTGTCTGAGTACCGCCGCTATTTTTGTCGTATTTGCGACGCAAATAGTGAGCCGCTAATATACGTTAAAATTGCCCATCGCTATTCCCCTATATCCTTGTACTAACGATTGAAAGACTTGTAATAATTTCCATACAAATGTGCTCCCACTTCATCTATGGTATGTCCAAGAGATACGGTTTACATGACGCTTTTTATCATTTCAACTTTAATAAGGCAATCACTCTTTGACATAACAATGCATCCTACTTTATTACTAGCTAATGATAGCTCTTCCTCACCGCATTTGGGGTTCATGATGGATGATTTGTTATTGAGCTATCATGGGGCTATAGAAAGATTATGTTATTTAGTTCTATAAATGTAGGAATGGCTAGTTTATGCTTGAGATACATGCCTCCATCATCAATAAGATAGTTCTTAAATTTGTGTTTTTCCTTTAGGGATGGATTTGATGGGAGTAAATAAGACATTATCTCTTATTGTAATTTTTCATGAGGGTTGGCCTTCTTCATTAGCCTTATTATCACATCATTGGCCATGGATACTACTTTGACAAAAGCCTTTGGACTAAGGGCATCATCCACTACATTCTCCTTACCTAGCAAGTACTTGATCTCCAAGTCATACTCTTAAAGAACCTCTACCCATATCCTCTATCTCATGTTGAGGTTTGGTTGGGTGAAGATCCATGGTCAATGAGCTCTTTAAGTTGAGTTTTGAGCTTTGAGGCTTCTAGTAAGGCCATCTTGTATGGCCTCTTGGGATTATCTCAATTGCAAAACCTAGTAATTATTCAATAAGGACACCATCAAATTCTTGAAGCCATGAAGGTTCTTTATCCTCCTCTTCAAACCCCAATTTAAAATGAAGATTTTCTACCTTGGCTTGGAACTTGATTCAACATACCATTGGCCAATTCATACTATCATAGTCTTAGTTGGTAGCTAGTGTAGCATTCATATGCATTCTAGTGAGATAAAAGAATTAGTGATTCCACTATTAATAAGAAGTTGAAAGATCTCACCCTTATACATGTGCAGTGCTTGTATAACTCTACCTTGTTGATTAGGACCTTGGTGCTCCACAATTGCAAAAATGTGATTATCTTGTTCTCTTCAAAGTTGATTCTACTATCATATGAGCAAGAGCTACGTGATTTCACCCACATCCTCCTCCATTCTTAACGTTTGGGCAACCCCCATTCCACACCCTCTTTCATCCAAGTTTCCTTGATGGAAGTTAGACTTGAGCCTCTAGCAGTTGTTCTTGAGGAGTCTAGTGTTGCTATAATTGAAGCATGTAGTTGGGGAATTTTGATCACATTTTGGACAATCTATCATGTAATTTCCGATCTCTTTACACTTGAAACTCCTTATCTTTTCCTTAGCAATCAAAGAGTAGATGTTGCTCCTCTTCAAAGTCAAGTTTTCAACCATATGTTAGTCTAGAGGTTTAGCAGCCTAAGTGGAACACAGTGCCTCCAAGTGAGCATCTAGAGGTGCATTGGGACCTTAACAAACGAGAACCTTACCACTTTTTGTTCAATGGTCATAGCTAGGGTGTACTTTCTTAGGGTAATGAGCTTGAAACATTCCATTTACATTGCAACAATTATATACTATCCATCAAGTGCATGTAACAATTCAAGTTCTTCATAAGCTAATTTCCATTCAACCCCTTTTTAGTCAATATAGTATGCTTGCCCTAAAAAGGACACTTGATCTCACCACAAGTACCATCGAAATTCATATTCCAACTCATTTCTCTTATTTATCTTCCTTCATATATATATGTGTGTGTGTGTGTGTGTGTGTGTGTGTGTGTGTGTGTGTGTGTGTGTGTGTGTGTGTGTGTGTGTGTGTGTGTGTGTGTGTGTGTGTGTGTGTGTGTGTGTGTGTGTGTGTGTGTGTGTGTGTGTGTTTTTTTTTTTTTTTTTTTTTTTTTTTTTTTTTTTCTTTTCTCTTTCTTTTTTCTATTCTTTTTTTTTTTTTTTTTATTCTTGGAATATAAGAATATAAAAGTTATTGCCTAAAGCAAAGATTTTCCATAAATACAAAATTTAGTACATCTAAAGATGGAAATCTTCAATCGGAATATTGATAAATGTAGTTGGAGTGTATAAGGTTTCAACAGCCATATATTTCATTGGCAACTTAGGAAATATATATTGGAGTGTACAAGATTTCAAGGGCCGTATATTTCCTTGGCAACACAAGAAATTTTTTAAGTTCATAGTGATACATCTTCAACTTTTTAGACACCACAACTCTATCTACAAAGACTATTGATTTATTCTATGAATCCACATGCCCATCTTTTGGCTTGGAAAAATCCCTATGAAAGATATACAAATGCACAACGTGTAATTAGGTTGAGTTTCATATTATCAATCCAATTAGCATTGATGGGCACCCATTGGTACCTATTTCTATGTCCATTCTATGAAACTAGCCCCACCTCATGTGGTGCACATAAGGCAAAAACACCTTATCCAAGATCATTAACATGAACTCTCTCAATTCATAACTAGAGAAATAGCAAGCAATCAAATGTATGATTAGAAATATGGGAGCTTTGGAAAATTTCCTGGTGTTCTTGTAGGCAATCAAAATGTAAAACTTCTTTTGCTACCCCATCCTTTACTCGATCATATATTGCACTGATACCACGTGTGAGGTGCCCTCTCATCAGAACCTTAGAAGAGTCCTCTTTCTAGTGGTTCCATGAGCAATGTAGTCCAATCTCCCCTTGGGAATGATGTACTTATTTGAGTATGGGAGTTCTAGTCCTAAACTAAAGGATGGATGGTCACTGTAAGAGCGATCTAACACCCATCTAGGTAAGATCAATTCGTAACCAATCAAAGTTGAATGTGAGTAACATTACACTTAGTTCAAAGAGAGTGTGAAATCATGGTGAGCTAAGGATCAAGCCCTCTATCATAGCATAGTCACACATCCGATGCCCCTAAAATAGTATTAGCTCATATATGTAGGAGGTCACGATAGCTCAGCCCCTAATCTTAGTGATATAGGAAGCCACCCACATGATCAAGTCGACAACCCATCCATAGGAAGGGGTTATCAAAACCTCTATCCTCTAGCTTTCCATCCACTCATACAGTATTCTTAGTTATTTAGTTAGTACCACATTGTGTTTGACATATGCATTCCATCATTGCATCGTTAATATTGGTTTGTTAAAGCAATATCCTTAAGCAAACAACAATACACAAACTATCCTTTCTTGATACTCTAAATACATTTTTATATCACTTATTGCAAATTGACTAAGCATCAAGGCTATACAAACTTACCAATCAGCTAGGACCTAGCCTACTTGTCCACCACTGGTATTCCATAGGTATATCCCTAAGAGATTGCAGTTTTCCTCATAGGTAATCAAAAAAGTGACAATCTCACTGTGGTAACCCTCAATAGACCTAACACTCAACCCTTTTTCTTCTCTGAGGGATGTCATACACTAGGGTTGGGCTTTACTACCACCTTTTCTTTTTTCCATGATGCTAAATGGACTCACAAAAATGTGGCTTAATCATTGTGACTGCACAGTCCACACCGTCAATGGTTGTCCTACTCTAAATCAAAATGAATGCCTCAACTGCAACACAATTAACTTATTAGTGGCTCTCCTTAGCTGCACAACTATGATGAATGGAATCAATATCAAATGGGCTATGATTTGTTGATTTTGTGGTGTAGGATATCGTTCCCAAAACAGAGCCACATCCATATGCTTTCTTGCATCAAGAGCCGTCGTTACGACAATAGGAACATGAGGGGGAGGTATTCAAACTATGTTTCGAGGCCATTTTTAGGATGTGATTTTCATGTGATGAGATATAAGCTCGGTATATTGCACTTCTCCCCTTGGTAATGTATCCAAGTCTCCTCGCTTGCATAATAGCAAGGTGCAATGTATCCAAAGTAAGAGGAGTGAGCATTAAGATGAGGGTTGATGGTGGATAAGAGGATAGCTAAAAGAGTCGACACATTAGTTGATTTCTAAGGTCTCTTGAGGAGTGAGGGTTAAGATGAGGATCGATCGTGGTTGAGAGGATAGCTAAGCTGAACATGAGAAAGGGGGCAATCTAGATGCTAATTTTTAGACCCAAAATGATTATGTATTAATTGAATATCAATTTTTGGACCCATAATGTTTTTGTAGTAATTGAATATCGAGGCTTACATTGATGGCATCTATAGTCAAGGGGCAATCAAACCCTTGACCATAGATTTTTACAAGTGATCTCATTATGACATCTATCTTGATGACCAACCAAGTGCAGCCACAATCAACTTTTTACATCATGCATCAAAAGAAAAAGCCCCATGACCTTAAGTTTATTACACCATTTTGTTACCACTGCTAGAGGTTTTTAGCTAGCTACTAGTTTTTTCAATGAGTAAGAGCTAGCAATGTTTATATGATTTTCCATTCTTTCTTTGGTTCTCTAGTCCACTATGCACAGCTGGCTCAACACAATGGGGCACTTGTCCCTTTCTACTTGAGGGAAAGTATGTTTGTGTGTGTGTGTGTGCGCACGGGCGCGCGCGCGCGCGCGTGTGTGTGTGTGGGTGTGGGTGTGTGTGTGTGTGTGTGTGTGTGTGTGTGTGTGTGTGTGTGTGTGTGTGTGTGTGTGTGTGTGTGTGTGTGTGTGTGTGTGTGTGTGTGTGTGTGTGTGTGTGTGTGTGTGTGTGTGTGTGTGTGTGTGTGTGTGTGTGTGTGTGTGTGTGTGTGTGTGTGTGTGTGTGTGTGTGTGTGTGTGTGTGTGTGTGTGTGTGTGTGTGTGTGTGTGTGTGTGTGTGTGTGTGTGTGTGTGTGTGTGTGTGTGTGTGTGTGTGTGTGTGTGTGTGTGTGTGTGTGTGTGTGTGTGTGTGTGTGTGTGTGTGTGTGTGTGTGTGTGTGTGTGTGTGTGTGTGTGTGTGTGTGTGTGTGTGTGTGTGTGTGTGTGTGTGTGTGTGTGTGTGTGTGTGTGTGTGTGTGTGTGTGTGTGTGTGTGTGTGTGTGGTGGGGGGTGGTTTTTTTTTTTGCATTAATGCAGAAAGCATTGTTTTAAGGCTTTTAATATGCATATAATAATTTGCTTTAGCGTGTTCTAGGTGAATTTTTGACTTTCATTCGTTGGTTGCAAGGGGTGGCTATTATATCAAGTGCATTCAAATGAAAGGGTGTCTAACAACTGTTTAGTGGGGTCAGTAAGCTTAAATACATTGATATTAGCTATTAATAAAGTTCCCTTCAAACTAACCTTTATTAGAAAATATAGTTCACTTGAAATTAACTTTTAACACTTTGGGGAGATACGTAGAGAATTCATCTATAGAAATCTGAAGCATCAACATGTCCTTAAGAATGGGGATACTAATATTATATTACCCTACCATGTATGGGTCTAGATAGTTTGCTAGCCCTAGATGAGATTTCAACCCACCTTTGCCACCCAATGAGAATTTCACACCATAAAGTATGCACCAAATCAAGCAAGCAATAATCAATGCATTGAAAATAACCTTTTTGGTGAGAAGAGAGAGAATACATGTGCTTTGAATGCGGAAAAAAGTGGGCAATTAATCGTAGGAGAAAATGCAAGGCCCAAGGCACCAAAATTAGGATTATCCTTTATGAGGGCCTCGATGATGAGAAGGACACTATTTTTGAGCCTTCTCATATGAAGAATGGAGATACTTATACCTATAAATGAGGAGTTTTGTGATCCCTTGGATGAATTTCCTTTACCCTAGTGAGACTCCTCCTTATGGCACTTGAACCTCTCACAATGATGCATCAATTTTCTCCATTCTTAATGAATTCCTCTCAAATTTCATAAGTTCATGACCATTAAGTCTTAAAGGTTCTTCTAAATGAACAAGTTATGCACATAATTGTAGATAATGGCTTTTCTCACAACTTTATCAATAACTCCACTATTAATGCATGGAGATCCCCCCCCCCCAAAAAAAAGAGTTTGATACACCAATGAAGATTCAAGCAGCCAATGTTATTCTAGACATGAAAACTTGGATTTTCCAACTTACTCCCATCACATTGAATCGTGTACCATTGATATAAATCTTATTTTCTTAGATATGGGCCCTATTGATACAATCTCATGATATGACTAAGAAAATACTTTAGGCAAATACAGCATAGATTTGCACCACCTTGACAGGAAATTTATGCATGTGATGAGCAATGAATGTAAGTGTATGAGTTTGTAGAAAATCATTCTCAATCAACAATTAAAGATAGCACTAAAGAGCTTAGTTGTCATTTACTCACGTCATACTAGGCAAGTTGAGGAAGATGATGAGTAGCCCACTATTGCTAAGAAATACCCTTAGCTTCAGAGAATTTTAGAGGAATGTGAGGATGTATTTTAGAATCCCTCTTCCTTTCCTCCTAATAAGAGGTAGATCATCCCATACAATTGAAGCCAAATGCCAAAATTGTGGATAAGCCTCCTTACACAGTATGATGGATGGAAAGAAAGGAAGTGGCCAAGCAAGTCCTATGTTTTTTTGTGAAGAAGAGGGTGCATTGGTTCTAGGGACCTACACAAAGTTGCTATCAAGAATACATACTCCATACCCCATATTGATGACCTCCTAGATGAGATCAAGGGAGCATGGTACTTCATAAAGATGGATCTTTGACTAGTGTACCATGAAATATGCTTAAGATTTGGATATGAGCATAAATTAGCAGTATTGATTGTGCCCTCTATCACCTCATGGAATGGCATTCGGTTTGACAAATGGGCCTGCCACTTTCTAGTGTAATCAGTGAACAAGATATTTCAATTGTTCCATTACATGTGTGCTTGTATTCTTCAATCACATTTTGATTTACAACAAGGATAGAGTGAAGGACTTGTGACACATAAGGCTAGTTTTGGATGTGTTGTTATGGGGGCAACTTTGGAAGCTCTATGCAAAGGAAAGTAATTTCTCCTTCATGGAAACAAAAGATGAGTAATTGGGCCACATTAGGAGTGAGAGTGGGATTATAGTGGATCCAAAGAAAGTGCAACATGTTAAAGAATGGCTAGAGCCAATTGATGCAACCTCTTTAAGAAGATTTCTTGGGCTATCCTATTTTATGGACCACCATTCATAAAGTAGTATGCACATGTGATAGTCCCCCCTCCTAATAATGGATAGAAAAATTAGCATTTTCATATGCCTCTACTAATACTAGATTTAAAGAGCTAAAATGCTTCTCACATCATCCCTTATTTTGATCGTCCCTAACTTCTCAAGGAATTTATAATTTGTGTCAATGCATGTGGTATAGGAATTGGTGTAGGTCTTTCATTAAAACATGGAATGGTTGCCTATGAGGGCCCAAAACTAGATGAAAAGGAGACATAGCTACATGTCTATGAGCAAAAAATGTTGCATATCCTTCATCTAATCATGAAAAGGAACCAATACATTTATGGTACACAATTTAAAGTTAGAACTATTTTTCCCGAGCAATAGTGGAGTTCCTATGTTACGAATTTATGACCTTGATATTGATTACACAATAGAGAGGGAAACTATTATGGCTAATGCACTCTCATGAATTTTGTGCATGCATGCACCCTACCTTTTATGGTCGAGCTCCACAAAAGCTAGATTGATGAAATTTGGGAGGAATGCAAAGGTAGCCCATTTCATTACCACAAGGTACAATATTCAACTAGCCAATTAGGAAAGTAGTTTGTGGAAACTGTATTTAAGTTGCATGGCTTGCAACATATCATTACTCATAACTACAACCCCAAGCTTATTAACACATTTTGCCAAACTTGTTTTCAATCACATGCACACCAAATCAACCCATTTTAAGGCCCATCGTCCCCAAAACTATGGACAAGAGGGCCAATAGATAGTTGTTTTTAATCACATGCACACCAAATTAACCCCTTTTAGGGCCCATCATCCCCAAAACTATGGATGAGAGAGCCAATAAATATTTATAAGCTTACTTTTGCCATTATTTCTATGATAGAAAAGGAGTGTGGGATTGATGGTTGTTTTGATTTATTTCTATTACAACATTACTACACATTTAGGTATTGGAATTGCAATTATGTATTTGGATAGGTATAAGGTTTTTGTCCCTTCTATTTTGTTTTACAAAGATTCCAATCAAGAACATGGATAGCCATAGATTTAAATGTTGAATGGAGCTTTCATGGGTGGAACATTGGGAGATGTTGCTTACGATGCCATGTGGTATATCTAGACAACCTAAGTGCATCATGGAGTAACATAGATGGCCAAGCTAGAGCAAGGATTGGCATCAAAGCAACTATACTATGTTCATCTACTAGTACTATGAATTGAAATGTGCTCGTTTGAATCTACATGTAGTTATTCAATGGGGGAGGGCACTTCATCTTTTGTTTTCAATCAATGAGATCTTTTCCATCTCTCCACCATTATTTTTATATGCCACTCATTTAGATTATCATGATAGGAATGTAGAGCAATTTGATGTTATTTTTATGGTAAAAACTATGACCATCATTCATATCGTCAATGTTAGAACATAAGTTTTCTACTCATCAAACATCGACGGAAACAATATTGAGTGGCATCAAGGGTGCTTAGATTAATTCAATGGTGGTCAACATAAATTTTTGCATGTGGATGTTTTTAACATAGTTGAAATATCTCAATGAGATCAAGTAGGATATTGTTTAACTAGTTGTATCAAAAGTGAATGTATTTCTTTCCTTTGGATATAAAAGTATCGCCTTGATATCTTTCTATTATGCACACACATCGTAGGTCTTTTGTTGATTTTAGTCTCCCCAAGCTTTCTTAAGCAAATTAGATGTAGTAATACACTCCATGATTATATTCTCAAACTTATTTGGTCACATAAATGTTTCACTTCTATATTCCATTGTGCACTAGGACACTTAGCTTGCTATAATTGCCTTTCATGTTCCCCAAAACCTAAATAGTGTCTTTGCATATAATTTTGTATGTGGTGCTTGGCACCTTATAGTATAAATTCAACCTTGGAGAGTCTTAAGCATTTGTTTAGTAATGTGTTCTAACATCCAAATGCATGTCCCACTAGTCTTCTATTAATTCAATACGTGTTTGTAACATAACAAAATAGTTGCATACATATAACCATAGTGTAAACCAAATCTTAGGGCTTGTAAAGTATCATTTTTGTTCCTGACTTGTATGGTTTCCCCATCAACTATTTATCTTAGAAGTTATTATCAATCATAGTATCTTCTACAAGCCTATTTTATATAAAAGCAGCACCATAATGTTGATTTGATCTTTGTGATTTAGATACCTATGTTTCATGTCTAGAAGCTTCATTATAGGAAATTTGGTTTGAAAAAGCTTCTAAGACCATAGTAGAAATATTCCAAAGATCTTTATTTAGAAAGTTTCTCCTAAGTTAATTCCTAGAAGGGAGTGTTTTAAAACTCATTTGTATTCTATGTTGTATATTAGACTCTCCAAGTAACCTAATTTGAAAGTGAAGTTGTTAAATCAAGATGGTGATCAAGTTGCCTACTTTTAGATAAGGATATGATTTAGGGACAGGGTGTGTTCACATTTTAGAAGTTAGAAAGCAACAAAGTGTTTCATCCACTTAACTTAATTTAGTAACTCAATTTTAGATTTTCTTAAACTTTGAAAACTTATACTACGTTTGACAAGGCATGAAGGGAAATAACTCTATGATTGTATCATAGGTTATAACTACTCTAAACCATTTTCATTTGAAAACACTTTTCTACACATTCATAGAGCCTCTTGTCAATTCAAAGTTTTTTAAATTCAAGTAGCATAGTTTTAAAAGTTCATTTATTTTGTTTTAGGAGTATATTTCATTCTTGAGGAGACATCTAACTATTTCTTGAAATACACAAAATATGATTTGTTTGTATAAGACCAAGAAATGCTTCTATATTACTTTGCCTTATAAAGGGAACCACAACATTCTCTCCATGGTTGGCATTACATGTATAACAAAGAATGATGCTTTAGTCATAGTTAAAGGAGCAAGCATCAACGTTACAATTTATATAATTGAGTACCATAAACATGTTAACTAGGCGGAGAGACTACTTATGAGCAAGATTTGTTCATTGTAAAACTTTCTTATTGTAGGGGCTTGCATTAAGCTTTCCATTGATGAAAATGGGGAATAATCTCCTTTTGCTCATTACAACCATTGAGGCGGTTGTTCTTTTGTTGATGGATTTTGAGAAGCTCTTCCTCTAGCTTTAGTTGTTTTCCATAGACAAAGGAAAACTCCCTTTGGCTCCTTGTGGGTACCATGGCTAATGATGGTTCATGAAAGTAAGGCTACACTTGGACAAAGTCATCAAAATTTTCCCCAATACAAGCAAGTGATTTGCTTCTTGGGGTCTCTAAGAAAAATGAAGTAAAACGGAATTCTAATATAGCTTTTTGATAAGTTGGGGTTTTATTAAGCTAGTATAACCACAATGATATCATCATAGTTTGTCATTCTCATGTGGCACTTTCCCATCCATTTCTAGACCCATGTTCTATAAAACATCAAGTTTGATTCCAAAAAACTACTTACTAAGGAAAGTTCGAAATAAACATATTTATCAAAACTTCAAGAATCTATGTGTAATGACTAATAAATCAGGTTATGTCGTGACAAGGTTCAATTCCTTCGTTCAATTAGAATGCATCAATTACATACATTATTGCACTTCCACTTGGCACCTATCGTGATGAGAAATGGCTCGACTCATCATGGCCTGGCACATAAGGAGAGAGCACTCATCGTGCGGTGGACTTTCTGCTTTAGCTAAGTCTAATAACCATGTGTGTAGAATTGAACACCTGTAATTTCCACCATCATATTTTTATACATTTGCATATGTTACCTCTTATTTGCAAATGTTTTAAAAATTGTAAAAATTCCCAAAAACCCTAAAATTGCCATCTACTTTGCAAGAACCTACTTGAAGTACTCTAGTGCTTTGTTAACCTTGATGTGGGTCATTTTCTAGTCAAGATATTTGCAGGAATGGGGGGCCTCTGTAATCTCATATGGAGCATCTTCACAATTCAAAGAAAAAAGATTATTTTCATTTTTTTCCTTGGATATCACTTGATGACAACCGCGCAAACAATTCAAAAATGTCTCGATTCTAGCCATGGAAAAGCTAAACATGATCATATTGGAGGGTATTTCATGTGCTAAACATGGGGGCTTGGAGAGAATTTGGCATAGTTAGGTGTTATGGTATTTGTTCCTTGATAGGGCATAACAATAGCACATGAAAAATATGAACACTCCAAAGTCAAAAGTTGCTATGTGAAATAAAAACTATCTTGACGACATGATTATAACAACACATGGAATTGAATATGTATTGTGCTTCCTTTTCATACTCCAAATAACAAGGCACCAACTCAATATGTCCATTGTCGAAGGGATGTCCTAATCCTCTTTTAAAGTCATGGTGCAAAAATTTGATTCAAGAAGAAGTCCATAGATTCTTATGATTTGCATCCACCACTATAAGTTTTGATTTGCAAGTATAATTTCCAACTTCAACAATAAATTAAAACGAGTTTGGATGGATTAGATGATGCACATTTGCACAATGGGTTTTGTCATCCATTCCCATTACCATCAAAGAGGGTAATGTATAGTGTGAAGGCCTCATTTTTTTTAAGTCTATCACACCACCTAGTGGGGTTCTATCAAGATACCCAAACAACAAAGAGCTTGGGCAAACATGACTTTGCATTAAGAAGTTTGTTACCCCTCTCACCAAAGTGACTAGCTTATGTTTTACTAAAGAGTTGCTTGGCATAAAAGAATAGTGGTTGTGAACCTAAGTTAGCAATTGAGAAGAGAGAAAAGTTTGAAAAGCAATCAATGCATTAATGTATTAATTTCACTATATACACTTTGAAGTAACTTTAAGACCCCCTATTAGTTATTCAAACTTCTCATTTTATTCATTGTTCTCTAGCTTGTTTATCTTTCTCATAAATTTGATTCACATACAACAATATTCATAGGTTATCTATGTAAACATCGCAATCTTTGACCAACTATGTATACCATGCATTGCAATATTAAAAGTTTAATGTCATTAACTCAAACGAGAGCTTAAAAGAGTTATGCCTTCAAATGGGTACTTAAACACCCTAGAACATAATTGTAGATTGGCATTTGGAGCACATGAAAATTAGAATGATGTCAACATGCTCATGACACAAGACATCCAAGAACTAGTCATTATTGAATCCAATGCTATAAAAGTATGAAAGGCCTTCCATTCATCCCAAATCCACCAACATGAAGATGAAACAATAAGTTTCTATCAAAATGTCAAACCTAGTGACGGGTTGTAAAGCCACCTATGAAAGCTTGAAAGAAAAGGTGCTTATAATGTGCCAAAGATAATGATGTCATTTCATTATAGAGAGAATAGAGCATAATCACACGAACAATGAAGTGACACATTGTATAAGAGAAGGATAAAGAATGGAAATAAAGACAAAGAATTAGAGGAGAAATTTATGGGATTGGAAAAGAAGAAGATCAAGTTGGAATAGGTGCGAACTTGCCTACACAACCTTGAAATAGTGCAACATCAGCAATGAGAGACCAAAGTCCAATTCTTTGAGTTCAAAGCACAAGCAAAAGCAAGGATAAAATCCCTCACCGGATAGCCAATAGGCCCAAGCACAAATCAAGTTGGCATTCAAAGACTCCAAGCAATTTATGGACCTTAATTTTAAGTGATATGTGTTCATACATGAACTGGATACCAACGAATGTCACATCCATCAAGCAACCATTGTCGCACAACCTAGCAATATTTTGGTAACCCACATATCTTCAACACTATCTTCCTTCCAATCACACATTCCTTATCATGCTCGTACCAAACTCTCACTACCCTAGTGACAATCTCACATCTACTCAAATGAGATCCAGCAAGATACGAGGTGGTATCACCAAAATATGTCATCACTAATGGCATAACATGGTACAGATATAACTAGGATTAACAAGGCTTCAAAGATCATTAGATAAGGCCTCACACCAAAAGCCCCATTATGACCGGTGATAAAATAAATGGTCTTACAATGTAGTTTATGGATAATAAGAGCACCATTTGGGGCATTGCTAGCATGGTTCTTCATTTCAAATCAAATCAACATGCTTACGGATATAAATGCAAGGCATCTCATCGAAAGGAACAACATCAATACACATATAAATGTAAAAACTAATCCATGTAAGTGCCTTCATGAAGAGCTTGTAGTACATGTCTATGCACTAGTAGATTTGTGTGTTCAGCCTTGCCTTGTGGTCGCAACACAAGCTAAACATCTACAAAATTCCTTTAATAGAGTGCTAGACGGTACACGGATCTGTAAGTTCAAGGTGCCTCATAAAAAATGGATCATGGAAGCCTAAAGGTGGAGGAAAACGAACAAAATGAAGGGGCTGTGGACGACTAGAATATAAATGCTGACTTACAAGACGGCAAGAGTATGAGGAAATCTGCAGTGAATATCATGTCGCCAGGTGTATTGAACCATATATTTTCACCCATGATATTAGATGTCCAACATCCAGCACTACAGTTCCTGATGGTTGATGAATTTACTATGGTTGGTGAATTGACCAGAACTAGCATCAAATATTTAGAGGAAGTGCATACATCCATTACTACTAAATAATGTTTTCATATTCTCGATTTGCAAAAGAAGAGTTTACAAAAGCATTAAGTGGATTATCATCTTATCAATCAATCTTTAAAGGTTAATTCAAAAGGCTTACTTATGCCTAAAGGCAATTTTGTCGAATCTAAGAACTGACAAGATCATCCTCCACGCAAAATTCGAGTGGAGCTCATACAAAAGTTTCCTAGTTAAGGTGTTGCTTGTGCAAGCACCAGATAAACAAGTTACAAGATCACATACATCCATGCAGGATGCTGTACCAACATAGTAAGGATCTATTGCCAGCCAAAGTAAAGCTTAGCCAACTAGTGCTCTGATCATCATGATAGATAGTGGCCTTACATGTGTATTGATATGCTCTGCACACATTTTCTAGAACCCAAATCAGGTTAGGTTCCCTATTATCAATCTTTCATACACATGTACGATTTCCTGGAATGAAACATGGAGCATCTTATATAAGAGAACCATCAGGCTAAATTCTATGGATTGCATACACTGCTCTAAGCCTCTGGCTCCGCATATAACCACCAATTCTGTATTACAGACACGTGTCTCTGAGGAACTTGTAGAACCCGTACCTTTCAAAACAGGACGGTTTGGATTGCATTGACCAAGATTTGGTGTGACATATAGCCAGCCAAAAACATCATGGTTGTTCCTCCTCAACCAGACGTACAGCTCACCTTGCTAGGTTCAAGAGACGTTTGCACGACCTTGCCATTTTCTGCATGTCTGGAACAGTAGGTACTGAAGTATGCTAACTTGAGTAACATCAAGTAATCCATCTCGGACACAAATGCCTCCACAGATTCACAAACCTCCAATTGGGTCACAGATTTAGCACCGCTCACCTCAATGTTGATGAGCTACTAACCTCTATATTTGGTATTCCTATTTGAAATTGTTCTTCTTTTTCCTTGCAGCCCTCTTTCCTTGTTTCCTGCTCTCTGAAAGATTTCCATTCCTTACCTCATTTGCCTTTCTTTTCTGCTTCTTTTTCAGACCTTTATCATTCAAATCATTGGATGTTCTGTGTTTTTTTCCTTTGGGCTTTTGAACTTGCTCCTCATCACTGGAAGCCAAATTATCAATATTGTCATCATCATCAGATGAAAGTTCAAGTTCTTCTACTATATCCTCTGCCTCAGAATCTGTGTTCTCTTCTGTATGGACTTCCTTAACACCTAGCCGAGATTTACTTTCTGAAGCCCCCCTGTGATGCAAGTGATTTGAAAAACAAAGCATTTTGAGCAGGCCGAACAATATCACATCCTTCGGAAAGACTTTACATAAAATTGCAAAAAGAGCATGTGGATTCATCATATCACGACTTTACATTAAATTGCAAAAAGAGCATCTGGATTCATCATATCACAATCCTACCTTGCAGCAACCACCATCCAAAATAAATAAATAAACACTCACTTTTTAGGCCTCTTGGGAGGCAGCCAATCGGAGTGAAATGCATTTGCAACTTCATCCTGAGTATCCTCTTCATTGAAGGTATCCTTAATTGATTTCCCTTGTGAAGATTCAACTTTTATACTGCAAGCAGAGTAACAAGTCATGACACCCGTACTTTTCAAACTGGCACATTTCTGCAGGTTTCACATTAATAGTGCAGATAACTGGCAAATTATTCCAAAGAACTTAAATACTGCACATTTGCAGTACCTGGAAGTGTGTAGACTTGTCCGTCGCTGGGCTGCTTTCTGCCTTAGGCTGACAGAAAACTTTGATAGCGGGCTCAAGCCAGCCTGCTTCTCTTCCTGTAGACACACCACATACTAAAATATCACCAAAAGGAAAAATTATGGAGCACAGAAAGCTAACTATAACATTCAAACACAAACCTGCCAAATTTATTTCATACAGTGCCTGAAACATGCATCATACTGTACATGGATCCTCACGAATTAATCAGATTACATTTGTGAAAATAAGAGAAGACACTATCTCACAAAGATAGAAGCACCAAGCTCCCTCTTGGAGCCAGAGTAAACAATGATGCTTTGAATGGTATCATAGTGGTCCCATGTTTGTTTTGAAGGCCATCTCCATTTGTTGTAAAGCCCGTTGCTGATAAAGGCTGTTTTAGAGGACGGTTAGATGTGCACATAGATGCTTCTTGAAGCTTTAATGCAATACTTCTTGAGGCCTCAAACCATAGTATTTCCCTTGATTGTGAACTGCAATGCTTTCAGGCTACAGCTTACAGATGCTCGTAGGACTCTCAACCCCATTTGAGAAATCAACGTAAAGGAGATTAGCTGGGCTGATGCCTTGGTTGGCATCTTTACTTTAATGTGATGATGCATTTGCATTTTAACTTGCATGACTGCAATTTTTGGGTTTTTCCCCTTACATCACCAATGATGATACTTGGGCTTAGCATTGAGGAGTAGGTCATGGTTGCAAAGGTCATCCATGGTCATCATCATTTTGTCTAGTTTCATGCATAACAATTTGATATCCATGCTAACAGATGGCTTAACTCTAGTTACTGTAATGGTTCTGTTGAGGCTAATGAGAAAAGATGGATGTATGCTACTACTCTAAGAATTGGCAGTGCTTCCACATTTCCCAAGCCAAAAGTATTTATCAAATGAGAGGGGAACTTGCTTAAACAACAGTGTAACCTTCATGTATTTGTACACCTATGCGTGAAGGTTCAAGGAAGCAAGCTAAAGCTCTGGTAACAGCAATTTGCAGATTCATGCTCAATGGACAAGTCAAATACTCTCACCTATTGCAAAGTCTCCTTAGCATGTGACAAGGTCTTGCACAAACTTATCTAGTCATTTTTCCCCAAAAAACTGTCAAGCAAAGAGTATGAGCAACATCTTGGTGCTTTAAATCTAAGGTGATCAAGCCAAGTTTATAGCTTCTTGCTGTTGTCTCTCTCCATTTTGTGTTGCTCAGTTACACTACTAAGTTCGAAACTTCTTGTGGCATGATTCGAATGGGTCCAAAGTTTCCCATGCTAAGATCGCTTTGCAAACCATCATCACACATAGTTCAGAGGGAGCCTTCAGGATTATCAATCCAGAGTACCAAACTCAAATCCTTTTTGGCAAACCGGTGATTCAAGGGCTACAGCTTGTGTCACAGAAGTATAATCGAGGTTAGCTCATGTGCAGTTCTAGGTCTGGAGGCTCTGACCAGCCGTCAAGTATTTAAGCCTACTGCATCACGATTTGAGGTATGGAAGCTTATTGGCAGCCTCACGTGGTGGCATATATCTTCAGGGCCCGCTGTCCATTGGTATTCAGCAGTGAGAGCCTCTTGGTGTATGCCACTTTGGTGGAGCTCCAGTCACCCACCATCCTTTACTTCCTGAAGGGGACTTTCAGCATCCATGAGAGCTTTGGCAGCAGTTCCTTCAACTTGGGGTTGCCATAGCCTGTTTTTCATCCTACAGGATTGTAAACCCTGGTGGTATTATATCCCTCCTCCATGGCTTCTTTCCCCCATCACTCCCAAACCGCCCTGAGAGGACCTTGTATATATGTGACTTTGCACCCAACTCCAATCGGACTGTCGAGCATTTGTACTTCATTGTATTCACTTCTAAGTAAAATTAGCTGCACCTCTTTCCCAAAAATAAGAAAAGCTTCACCAAGAACACGTGAAAGGTACTACAGCAGACTTGGCTCTCCTACAAGGAGTACATTACCAGCTTAATTAAGAGACTCACGAAAGGGTGCAATACACTATGAATTACACAATGCATTCCCTTGTTAAAATCTTATGGATACACAAACGTGCACAGATTTGGAATGCTAGATTAGATGAAAATCAGCACAGGCTACCTGCAGAAAAGAGGCAACCAGCTGAGCATCCTTTGGAGAAAAGCTTACACCATCACGTTTTTTCCCCACATAATCAATATTCATCTCAATCTGCAAATATACAGCGATGTCAGATTTTCTTTAAATGTTAGCCTTAATGTTGAATACCAATGTCCCACGTACATGATCCACCAATTGCTTTATTTGCCGACGGAAACGATCCACCCTTGTTTGCTTCAAAAACCGGCGTAATCCCATGAGAGGAACTAAGGCCAACTCAGGGAATGCAACTGCATAGCTCCACTGAGTCAAATGCTCCGAAAATTGATCTACTACTGCTGCAACACACTCATCTTGGAATGCACGTGTCTTCAGAGTTGGTTTTGATACCTGCAGTCAGTGGACGATACAAACGCCACATTATAATTCAATACTTGATATGACTAGGGATGGCCAATAACTACTCTTCTGTATAATAACCCATGAAGTACAAACATTGTGAGCCAAGTTACTGTTGCAAAAAAATAAGGAACCCATGTGTATGCAAAAAAGTGATACATTCTGAAACTTTACCTTCAAAACACAACCAAAATCCAAGGACTTCCCAACACCTCCTGTTGGAACCTTAGCCAACTCTTTGAATTCCAGCATATCCAGAAGTAAAGCTGCCACTGGAATGAAGACACCGGTTGCAGATGCAAGTTTATTGAGCATCCTAACGCACTGAAATCTCAACGGGAAGTACCTTGCAGTTGGTAGCAAATGTGCTACACCACTTATTATTTGTGTTATAGGATAAACAAGTGGCTGGAGATCCTTTGTAGCAGCATAGGAGGATAAAACTTGGACCCATAGTTCAAGACAATTTATATACTGCCAGCTATAAACATTTTTAAAAGACTCCTGAAAAATAGAATGGTAAGACTCCCTCCCTCCCTCCCTCCCTCTCTCTCTCTCTCTCTCTCCAAAAAAACCAAAAAAACCAAAAAATAAGGAGCCCCACACTATTGTTATTTGATAGATTGGTCACATCCACACTATTATATGGAGTACAAATATGGGGACCTAGCCTTGACCATTGTAGTCAATCAAGCCACGCATATGGCTTAAGATTCATGGAGAGGCCCTTGATGTCCATGATTTCTGGGATGATTAGAAGTAAGACTGCAATCCCACATGAGATTGTCAGACCTAAGGTGGGGGCTCCCTTCGATTGTGATAGAGGCTCTTACCAATTCATATTTATACATAGCTTGTGGGAGGTCACCCAAGCACACATGCATGGCTATCTCTTGAGTCCTCACAACAACTTGCTGTAGAGAGTGATACTTCATGTCAGTATGCACAAATGTCATCTTGGTTTGAGTTATATGGCTTTAGCATGGAAACCAACCAATCTTTTGGGAATGGGTGGTAATAACCTGATTAAACACTAATTACAACTAGTATAAATTCACATAAACTGAAATATAAATGTTACCAATTAATCTTGAACAACGGACACCCAATTCACCCAAAAAACCGACGCCCCTTGGGCATTGCAATTATTCTTTAGCTTCTATTAGAATTGAATGATGTACACTGAGATTTGATTCCAATCTCCTTCACTATGCAATGCCTCTTAATTTAACATGGGATTGGCCTCTAGTTGACCCTTGACTGATCAAAATAAACCCCAAATTCAATTGGGATGGCTGGCTTCTAAAAATCTCTGGCAATCCCTCAAATTCCAGTCATTGATTTCAAGTAGTAAGCCTTCACTTTTCTAGCAAGGGACCTGAGCTGGCTGCTAAACTCTAATTTCTGTTGTAAATTAGGGTTTACAACAGCGAACCACTACTGCTCTTCAACATGGCTTGAAAATGGCTGAAATCTGCTAAGGGATTTCTTGTAGAGAAGAGACAAAGCTTAGGGGAGAGAGAAATTGTCAATCCTATCACCGAGAATAGCCTAAATCTGCTGTCATCTGATTTGTGACAGCAAAAAATGCTGTCATCAACAGCTTGTAGGTCTCAGATGGCTGTCGCCCAACCTTAGATGGAGTCAGCAGCTGCTACCCTCCCTATTGGAGCTGTAATCTACAATAGGAGCCTCCCTAGCTGGCTGGAAATGGCCAAAATCTGCTGATACCTGCTTGGATAGCACTCTCTCCTTCTCTCTCAACTTCCACAATGCTCAAAATGGCTAGAATGAGCTTCCACCAGCCTCCAAACAGCATTTCCCCCGCTTGCATGGGAAAAGTTTTGCTGAGTGGCACCCTTCCAAAGGAAACTTCCACCATTTAAAATAATTTTCAGGATTATTCATTCTGAAAATTAATTTAGCCCTTTATCCTTGCCCGAAAAATCCAAAGTGCCCACCCACAATTGAATTGGCTAGATCATTTTGACTCCCAAGTGGTCCTATGCATTACTTGACCCTTGAACTAGCATTAATGTGTCACCACTGACACTTATTGGCCAAATAAATACCCTACACCAAAACCAACACCAAGCACCACCTAGTAACTGTCCAATATAACTTACTACAACTTTTGCCTTTGACACCTACTAACATCATAGGGTCCTTGGCCCATCATTGTGGCATAACTTTCACATCACATGTGCACCTCACATGTGCACATTTCATTAATACCTAAGCCAAAATGCCAAGCACAACATTAAAATTTCATGTGCCTGTGACACTCACTTTGCACCACTCAAAGATTGGCAAGATCATAAGACAAGCTCCTATTCCACTAGACAATAGGGCATGGCTAACACCAGTACACAAGTTGGAGACAAAGATGCCTTCCTACTAAGAGCTTCTTCTCCACACTAGGGATGATAGCTTCATTGCTTGCCCAAGATACACATACATTTACTTATCTTATAGGAATAGAAGTGCTATTGGCCAGGTCAAACCAACTGCACACGTCTTCACATCTACGAAATCAAAACTAGTGTATATACATTCATACCCCATTTACCGATGAAAGCTGAAGACAAAGGAGCACTACATCAGGTCTATCATGAGATTCGAGGGCATCAGGATGGTTTTTTCCCTTTGGATGGGATCATGACAATATTGGGAGAAGTTTTGTATGCATCAATGACACATAATTTTCCTCATACTATGTCTTCTTCCAACCCTCCACAAAAATATTGCCACACAAAAGAGTTTGTATGATGATGAGTATCGTGAGACATGGAGAAAATTGCAACATAAGATAGCTACTAGGGCTACTACTCATAGGCAAGCTCAATTGATCTTTCGATGCCTAGTGCAGAGAAAGAAAGGAGCCTATTTAGCCAAATTTGAGGCAAAGATATACCAATAATTTTAGGGGCATAACAGCAAGAGGCCATGAAAGATGTTTCAAGAAAGAGTGGAGTAACCCAATCACAACACCACAAGTAAAGTACAGCTATGCAAATAATCTATACGATGTACAAGGCCAGTCCCCCTATATCTCTCTCGCAAGGGCACCATCCATCTTGAACTTCAACTTTACTATAGGGATGGTGATAGAGGTGATTCTTAATTGCAGCATGGGAATATACAAGATCATGATGGCCTAATTGGGAAGCATTATATACATGCATGTGAGATTCATGCTCCTTTCTTAATGCACATTTTTAATGGAGCCATGGAGAGGGCTTTCGGCGAGTTGGACAAAGCACACCATTGTACCGCTCTTTAAGAGTGGGGATCCTACAATACCAGAGAACTGCATGATGATCATTGAGCACGAGCTCAATACATGGGCAAAGAGACGTGGGTATAGAGCATAGGGGCAAGCAGGATGTATTGACCCTCGGAGCTATTATAAGGGAAAGTAGGACACATGGGAGAGGATTTCTTGTTGCTTTACAGACTTTGGCAAAGCATTTGACATGATGCCTTGTGGCAAACTCACACAACAGCAGTATATTACTGTCACCTGCCTGCTGTGGTCACCTCTATTGCAATTTGCACATTGGACAACTTCTGGACTGCCCCAACTCCTGAGAGGCTGTTCCCAGCTAGTCCTGCTCATCCAGTCTTGGCAGACAGCTGTATTTCAGCTTTGATCAGCTGCCCTGCTTCGGTGCACCTCTTGGAGGTAATACACCGCTCTGATACACTCCTATAGACTCTTTTTGCTGTGTGCCCTCTTCTCTCAGCTCCAACTAATGGTTGCAGCACTCAGAATCTGTCTTCAATAGAGGATACTTCGATGCCTCCCTCAGCCCACTCCCTTGATAGTTATCAACTGCCGGATCGCTCAGCTATTGAGCACTGTGTGGATTCACTAATTTACCTTTAGTATTCATTCATTCATCAAATTTTACTTCTCTCTCTATTTTTGCATTTCGCATTTTGCATTCTACGTTTTTGTTTGAGTTAGTGTTATCATACTGTCAGAGTCAATGCTCTCTGAAGAGTATCATGAGGCTTTCATGGAGGTTTGGTTCATGTGAGATACACACTATTGGCTGAGACACCTTACTCTTGGGAAGCTAAAGAGTCTTCTCACATTTCTCCTTCATTGGAGGCCCTAAGGAGACATTATGAACAGGAGGACAACATATTTTCTTCCACAGATATAGAGCAGATGTCGAACATGGAATTCACAAAGTACTTGAAAAAAGATGGCCCCACTACACTCCTCTTCCAAAACTCCATACACCAAAGAACATTGAGCAATAGTCAAGCTCAATTTATGAAGCTGGCCACCTCTCCCCTCAAGGAGGACATACCACATTCAAGATGATTGGCAAACCCTTGTCCTCATCTCAACCAAGCTTAATGTCAACTTCATATAATCCTTTTGATTCATATGAACAAAAACCCTTCTCTATTGCTCCTTCTATTGTGCAAGATCCGAATCTAAGTCACCATGGAGACCATGACCCTTATAGTATGTCAATGTCCATATAGGAGGCTCTAGAGGCAAACATACATCTACAAGTATACCTATTACATTACCTTCTGTTTCATATGAATGTCATTGGTGTTAATCAATCATAATCCACTCCGATCCCTCCCTCTTCTCATGATAACTTAGATTCTATTTCTTTTGCTTTTAATTAATAATAACATGGGATTAAATTCTATACTTGCATCTAGTATAATAGGATTAGGATCTTCTATTTCCATTCCTAGTACATTCTCCTTTTCAATTCAACGTGTTAGCTACCCACCGGTGAATGCCACTCTGCACCTTGGTATTCGGTTATTGGGAATGTCACCCATAGACACCATACCTTACACCCACCTACAAGTGAGCACATTTGTCTATCCTAGGATGGCTATGTTGGATATTCCACCTCAACCCCCATAGATATTCACTCACGGCCACTCAAACACAAGGATTTCCATCCTTTGCTTATGGTACACCTTCACACACTCCATGGGCCACTCCAACGCAAGGATTTTCATCCTTCACCTATACTAAACCTATTCACCCTCCTTGGGCTACTCACACAATTACCATGCCTATGCCTAATCAACCCACACACACATATAGATCCACTCTGGACACATCTCGAAAGCATGGTGGGCACTTTGGGATCTATCTCCAAGTGTACCCCAGTTCCCCACTTTACCCATCCTACTCGCCACTCAACACGAACACTCCAATTGCTGCAACCAAGAACTCCTTTGATGACAAAACTTGTTTTAACGCATCAAATTACACGACTTGGTCTAACCTAATGCAACAAGTGCTCGAACGAGACCTAGTAGTTGGTTTAGAAACTATGGCAAATCCTTGCATGGCCTGCCCTAATCATATCTATCAATGAAAGTTTCGAAATGGTATAGCACATATCGAATTCATGCAAGGCTTACTACCCAAGTTTCACTCATAGTTACAGCACTTCCCCTAGCATCTAATCGTTAGAGTCATCTCATTGACTATTATACAACAAGAGATCAAACTCAACACATCAATCGTGATCATGAGCTACAATAATTATTCATCAAGGGAATGATCTAATAGTCAAGTGGCCAAGTATAGGTGGTAACTCCCCAAGTTTGCCACCACTAGTAGCTAGCCAAGGTCAGATAACAATCCGGTCACCTTATTCTTAAATAAGCTACCTCCTGAATACTTAACTTTACACAACAAGTCATCTCATTATCCTAGCTACCAATCTTCTATGAGTTAGAATGCCATCTCTTGCCTTATGTAAGATTGCATGATCAAGTCCACAAAAAGACCTCTCCCATATCTCTATTTTAGAGGAGGCTCTAGTATCCTCTTCTTCGAAGGGAAAAACCAAAGTGGCAAAAACTCTCAACACGGGAAGGCAACTTCTAACACCTCCTTTAGATGGCACTAAAGATCTAGTAACAACTCCCTGAATCAAGCTACAAGAGTGCTTATAAGTAGAGGATTTATGGATTTAGAAAAGTCAATCATCAAGTGTTTCGGAGACAAAGTTAGCCTCGAATTCTTTTGGTTCTTTAGGGATGGTGGGACATTTACTGATAATATGCCTTGTCTTCTTACATTTGTTGCACTTCATTTTGTTGAGATATTTTTTCCAACATTTGCTGACAAGATGTTCCTTCTTATTGCAAAAGGAGCATTTGGTGGAGACCGTATGAACCAAGATTTGCTCACAAGCTATTGAAGTAGATGCGTGACTCGGACTACCTTGTTTCTGATTTCTTTTCTCCTCATCTAAATTCATTGCTAGCTCTTGAATCATGTAGATTAGAAGTGTTGTAGCAAGGCACAGAGTCTCCCACCTAAATCATCTTCACGAAAGGCCGCGACTAACTCCACAAGAGTTGCTCTCCCTAGACTGCACCTACTCCTCGTCCTTGGATCACCCAACTCATCGGCACATTATTGGGCATGCAGCACATTGTTAAACCATCTTCCGCCACCACCTTTCAAGACCCCGAAAGGTTTGAGTGATTAGTCTAACACACCTACTCCGTTAGATTTCTCAGCGCACCCCTTTTTCTAGATGAAGCAAGGGTTCCACTTTTACTTACTCTATTTGGTGTGTATGTTGATGAGCTCTTAAATTATGTGAATAGGGTAGGGGAACCAAGTGCAAGCTTGGCTAGCATATCGATGCCCATTTTGTTATAAGCAAATGATGGAGTACTAATCACAAACTCTTCCACGGTGAATGACATAAGGATGCATCGTGGGCATTTTGCATAGATAAGAGGATTAATGGTGAGCCCTTGGGAAAACCAAGGTGATGGTATTCAATATCACACAAGCTTGGGTGACCCAAGCGGAGTATCAATTCATTCTTGGAGGGGATATGATTGAGTATGTTAGATCCTATGCAAATAGTTGCCAAGTTGAATAGAGGCTATACAATACTTGGAGCACTCTCATGGAAATATAAACATGTTTGATTCCAAGAACCCTAGACTAAATTATGGATGTTTGATACATTGGTTACCCCAATTTTGTTATATAAATCCTTAATATGGGTTCCAAGTCTTTAAAAGAGAGACATGGAAGACTATTAAGGGACCACTCATGATTATAATCACTCACATGATACAAAACAAACCATCAATACCCCATGAGCTTGTTAATGTAACCAACCTTTTATATATCAACTATTGTCAAGATGTATTGACTCAATGATTTATATTAATTTAATAATCATAGTGCTTGAAATAAAATCTGTAACTTTTTTTTTAATATAAATATGGTCAACTGCTCATCTTTTCATTCAAGGATGGTGGTCAAGCTGCCCTGAACTTATGATTGGGTCCTCATGGACAAGATGCCCAAGAGAAACTAAGAGTCTAGTTTAGTTGCTTAGATTAACTAGAAAGCCCAAATGACTAAAACTCTTTCATTCAGGTGGTCAAATTTACTAAAAGCTCACATAATGAGTGGTTTCAAAAGGCAAAACCAAATGCTTATGATTAAAGAAACAAACCATGAACAAATGAACCTATATAGTGAAGCTCTCGAGGATCCAAATTTGGCAACTTCTAAATTTTAGGATGTTACTATTTTTGGAAGTTGCTCTGATAGAAATTCTATTTAAACCAAAAGCTTCAAAATTTCGCAAGCAACAATTTCGTCTTCTATAGCTATATCAAATTCTCAACCAATTGAGATATTCTACTATAGAAGATTTAAAAGCTTCTTTAAAAAATTGAAATGTGGCGTGCAAAATAGGACAAGTGTCATTTAAAATTCATAAGTATCCCTACACTAATCATTTTTCCAACCCTTGTCATTTTTCAATACACATCTTTTGTCACCTCCACTTTTAACTACCCAAGCCTCACATCTATCTACTAAAGGTCTCTCTCTCTCTCTCTCTCTCTCTCTCTCTCTCTCTCTCTCTCTCTCTCTCTCTCTCTCTCTCTCTCTCTCTCTCCGTAAAAGGTAATTGTATTAATTACGAAAAAAAGGTACAAGTTGACATGATTACAAGATACACGATGGCTCTAAGCCATCGAGTTACAAAAAGTCATGGCAAAGACGCAAAGGAAATTGCCATATGCCAGGGAAGTAAGTCCTCCCGAGGGAGTAAGTCAGAGTGCCGAATGAGATCTAACTACCAATGTAGGAGACCTCTAAGCCTCGCAATATGTCCCGGAACATTAGAGGCCGAATCAAAAAGAAAGGCATTCCGAGTGGTCTAATTGTGTCAGCAGCCCCAGTATCTAAGAAAGTGAAACAAGATCTTTATATGCGACTGTGCCGGTGTGGGGTATTTGGCCCGTACAAAAACCCAATCAAAAGGGCTTAGGGAGAACCCAACCACTGTTCGCCAAACCGCTGACAAGAGTGACCAGATATTCTTCGCGAGAGGGCAAGAAATAAATCGATGACGGGCCAATTCCACACTGGTGGTGCAAAAGAAACAGTTGCCGTTAGAGATGCGACGCTTGGAAAGGGCGGAAGCAAGAGAAAGACCACCAATCATGACCCTCCAAAGAAAAACCTTGCATTTGAAAGGCGTCTTGTTCAACCAGCCCTCCATCACAGTTGCCTTCCACCATGACTGAGATTTACGCAATCCCCATACAGTATTAGCTTTAGTAACCAGCCATTGATGATCTTTAATCAGAAGATGATACGCCTGGTTAGCTGAGGCTTTTTCCAAATTCAAGCGACCTGCAAGGTCCCAATCCTACCAAGGACGATCCAAAGCAAGGGCAGGAAACGGTTGTCTGCTCTAGAGCACTAGCAAAAGCTGTTCCCATAAATCACAGTATCCACAAGGGATTCTGAAAAGCCTCCTGGCTGTACGAAATGATATCAACACATTGCGACTGGCAGGGGTGGCATCCGCAACTGAAGTCAAGCCCAAACGTGCCATGCGGTTAAATTTTGGTCTGAGCTCATGTTTGCCTTCCCAAGAAAGTAATCGCGAGGCTGCCAACAATTCCAGTGGAAAAGAATTTGCATGTAAGCGGTGCTCCGCTAGATGCCACCGAGCCTTCTGGAGGACTAATTTCCAGGAGCCTACCAAATGAGCAAGCAAGGATGAGAAAGGACTAGAAAACCGAGAGTCTGCATTAAGAACATGCCACCAGGAGCTCCGAATGTGGGTATTACCATGCACAAGCCCGTGATCCTCAAGAAAATAACGAGCTATAACGACCCACGGGTGATGATCCAAGCACATGGCACGAAAAAGAGACCAACGAAGAGCCAACATATGAGTTTCAGCATCCAAAATAGCCCCACCACCCATGCATTTGGGGGAACATGCATGCGACCAAGAAATCCATGAAATGCCTGCATGCAAGGAGTCCTTCCATAACATGAAACGAATGTACTGAGTAAGAGCATTCAAAGTAGTAGCAATCCAAGGCAGCAAAAGCAAGAAATATGTGGACATTGGCAACATAATTGTCTGAGCCACTTTGAGGCGAACATGGAAGGGCCAAGCCTGCGACTTCCAATACAGAAACTTAGCTGCCAGTTTCTGTGAAATCCACTCTAGTAGTTGCTTTGGCCGAACATCAATACCCAAAGGGTACCCAAGATGCCTGACAATGGAACCACGGGGAACCACCACTCCCTGCCAGCCCAATGACTGTAAATCTAACTCCGTGCAACTGAGAATGGCTGATTTGAAAGCATTGATATGAAGACCAGACGCCTGTCCAAAGAGCGTCCAAACATCCAATGCTTTGCGAAGATTATCCTTGTCCCCACCCGCAAAATCATAAAACTATCATCAGCCAAAGATTGACTAATGAAGTGCTGTCCAGAAGGAAGCGACAATCCGGCCAAATGAGTCGAAGCTGCCATAGAAGATAACATTGAAAGAACCGGATGAGTCGCAAGGGCAAAGAAGAGAGGACTCAAAGGGCAACCCTGTCGCACAGAGCGTGCAAGGACAAATGGCTCAGTAACACCGCCATTTAGCATAACTCGCGAAGAAGCCGCAGCACTAATAGTGTAGATCAATCGGGACATCCGAGTGCCAAAACCCATAGTAGACATAAGATCTGCAATGAAAGACTAGTCTAAATAATCAAACGCCTTTTCCAGGTCCAATTGAATCAATACCACTTTCTGATTAGAGTGCCTTGCATAGTCAATAGCCATTTGCACATTTAAGATATTATGCAAAATGTTTTGGCCCTTAATGAAACCATATTGAAAAGGATGCACAATGGCCGGAAGATGCTTGTGGAGCCGATTCGCCATCACTTTGGAAAAGCTTTTATACATCAAACCCATCAAAGAAATTGGTCTCCAATGTTTCAACCTTGACGGCGAAGAAACTTTGGGAAGCAGTTTGATAAGACCTTCTTTTCATGAGGAAGGCATGAACCCCGTTTCCCAAACCTGTTGAAACATAGTCATCAATGGTTTCACCAATTGAGTAGCATAAACCTCAAAGAATTCATTGGTGAGACCATCCCAACCGGGACTTTTATCCTTGGGCAAGTGTAGCAAAACATCCATAACCTCTGCCTCACAAATTTGTCTCCAAAGTAGTTTGCATGTCATGTGGAACCTGATTGCAGACCAAATCATAGAAAACTGAACGCGCATGAGTAACTTGGTCAGAAGGTGAAGGAGAAGAACCAAGAAGGTCGAGAAAATAATTCCTGCACATGTTCACAATAGTCTGAGGATCAATGACCATTTGACCTTCTGGATCCTGGAGTCTAGTCATATTTTCTCGAGTAGGAGATGCATGTAGAGCTCGAAAGAACTTATGAGTCTAACAAGCACTATCTTGCAAAGTCTCAGTCAAATTTTGCAATTTGGCCTGCTGATAGGATTTCAACTGAAACTCTTTAATACAATCAGCCAAACGCATCACCATTGGCAGCAGAAATACATCATCTGGAGTGTCCACCAACAGAGAACGAACCAAAGCTAGTAAGTCCTCCGCTGCTTGTCGACGCCGCCGACAAAGAGAAGTATGATGGATCCCATACCGCCGAGCAACCCGCTGCACATTAGAGAGCAATCGTTCAAACGACGCATTGCCCTTAGAGGAGAAGTCCAATAGGAATCTCACAATCAATTGCTGCATATAGCCCTGAAAGATTGAATGCTTCAAATAAGACGAGTTGAAGCGCAAAGGGAGTCGATCCAGAAACTACTTAAAAGGTGCAATGGGTTGTGCAAGCATCTCAAGCTATAGAGGGAAATGGTCCGACAAGGCATATTGCTACAACACTTTCATTTCGAGCATCTCAGGAAGAAAATCATAATTCTGCATGATGTACATGCGGTCCAACCGCGACCATGTAGTTGCATACTGCGTAGAATGAAAAGTAAACCCGATAGAAGAAGGGTGTAGCCAAGACCAGAGATCTTGCTTAAGTACGGCAAGAGCAAACGCATTCCACACACGACTTTCCGGAGCGTCCATCACCGAATGCTCTAATGTGGACTGTGAAGAAGCAATACACATATTAAAATCCCCCATCAAAAAACCCCGCCTGCCAAGTGACAAGGAGGACTGCAAAGTATTCCAAAGATCCCGGCGAAATAAAGGATCATTCGGAGCATAAAGGCCAAGTAACCATAAGATCTCTCCTTCAAATAAAACTTCAATCACCACAAAACAGCCATGTACGTCATTTTTAAGAAGAACAGGCTGATATTTCTCATGTACAATCATAAGTACACCAAAATAATGCATGGCATGTGTCCCCGCATAAAACAGGCGAAAGCCATGGCAATCCACAACTTTTCCTGCTTCACCATGACTCTTGTGCTCAACAGCACACAAGACATCCCACTGATTCTCATGCAATGCACTCCACATGGCATGTTGCTTATGGCGAGAACAAATGCCTCGCACATTCCACGTGGCTATCTTCATGTGTATTCAAAAAGAAAATCAGGTATGAGGCACAGCTTGCCTCGATTTAACCTTTTCTGCTAGAATGTCAAGGACTCCCTCATCCAAAAAATCAGCTAACACGGCAAAAGAGTTCTGACGGCCAGATTTGGAAGTGGACGGTATATCCACTGTCTTGGGGATGGAACGGGGATAACGACGATCCCATGGTGTAATCACGTTACCTCTAGTATCAAAAGCCAACTTAGCAGGTGGACCCTTTGGACCATCCCTATATACTTTCCTAGGAGGCTGATTACGGGGAGCAGGAGAAACCATAGCATGAGCAGTGTGCTCTGAAGACAACATTTCTTTCCTACGCATATAAGTGCGCATGGAAGCTTGGGAAGCAGTAGGCACAGTATCTGCCATGCCAACATCAAACCTTTTACCTTTTTTTGCATGTACATCTACCCAGTCGTTGCCACGGGAATCCAAACCCGAAACATGTTGTTTACCTTTATCCACAACTTTAGGCAGCTGGGTTGCATCCTGCGACAGAGCATCAAGCACCATATCTTCCATGGACAGCACAACATGCTCAGCATCTGAAGTCGATTGCTTCTCTGGGCATTCAGCCATAAAATGCCCCAATTTTCCACACGAAAAGCAATGCCCGGCAAAGTTACCCCATTTCAAGCGAAAGTGCAAAGGATGCATGCCAGAGCAATTAAGACGTAACCAAGCAGGCCTTTTCCTAGCAATGTCCCATAACATACACAAACGGCTACGATTCACAGCCCTGAGGCTCGAGGGGACCAGAACAATGCCCACCACGGCCATGGCATCCTTTAACAGTGGCCAATAGACGGCCGGACAATTTTCCACTTCAACCCACACCGGGCATTCACTTTGAAGCAGGCGCTGAAAATCTGCCATTGAGCGCCATGGCACAACATGGACCAAACGGCGATCAAAGAACAATGGCAGTTTAAATAGGAGATCAGCACAATGCTACTCAGATTTCAACAGCACCTCATAAAAGCCTCCGGGCCCAACAAAAATCTCTTCAACACATTCCCCTTGTAGCAGACTGTGCAGCCACTGGCGAATACGAGAAAGCACCGGGAGCTTCCCAGTGAAAAAGAGTATAACAGCACGTTCATAAAACACCGAAAATGAGCGCAAAACATTTTTCGGGTCCACAGTGGCTTCTAGAACATCTTCAGTGGCAGAGTCAGAAAACGCTTCATGATTATGCTGAACATAATCGCCAAGCAGAGTGTTGGCAAACTCCAGCAAATGTTCCCAGTCAACATCCTGAGAATCCACAAAATCCGAGGCAACCTGAGCATAAGAGCGTTCTTGAGGATCCATGATCTCTTCCGAAGTATGCTTGGTGCGTTTGCCCACAGGCTAGAAGTCAGGACCAGGGGACATCTCCTCTGTGCAAGGAACCATATCCTCTGGTTCCTTTGTATCAGAATCCGGACCAAGAGCTGCCACCGTTTAGTCTATAAAAGCCATATCCAGACCAGCCATGGTGTATCACTACTTGTGCCGGTCAGATGTCGAGGCAGGAGCTCACAGGAGGTAGAAACGGCGCAGGCCAGCACAGGCCTCTCTCTCTCTCTCTCTCTCTCTCTCTCTCTCTCTCTCTCTCTCTCTCTCTCCAAGCTATGCACAAAAGGAAGACAAACGAGGGTTAAATGGATAAAACAAAGAAGATAGCGGTAATGAAACAAAACTAAGTTCCTACATGGGACAAAAGTGTGGACGAGTTGACCCCACTTCAACTCGAAATTCGACCAATAGAATTAGCCAAGGTTAGAGAAGCATGAAGAAATAGTATGTGGGCAACGTAGCCAATGGTGGCAGTTGAGGCAAGGCTCAGCACCTTTTCGTAAGGAAGGGCCTCTGAGCCCTGGGCTCCGCCAATCCCATAGGCATTGTAGAAATCAATGAAGCAAGAATGAATTCTACAATCTTGTGCCTTTGCCTACTTCCATAAAAAATGATTTAGACAATCATTACACTAAATGATAAGATGGTGGGGCAAGTTGACATGTATGTATATAGATGAGATTGTTGAGTTCATAGACAAAGGAATTGGGTTCATTGACAAAAGAGGTGGTAGTGATACACCACTCTATAGATTGTTGGTCACACTACTTCACTGATGTACTTGTGGCAGATCCAGAGATGCAGCAACAGCAATCCACTAGTACTAATGATGACATGGGCAGCAGCAAATAGAGTGAAATGCAGTCTTCCATGCAACAAGATGTCGTAGGGGACTCCGAGCAGTAAAAATGCAGGTATGCTAGCTGAGATGGCATCATGGCAGCTCCATGGAAAGTGAATGATGGCTAGATGATAATGACAAGAGGATGGCCTCCCAAATGAAGAAACACAGGTTGAAACTGCAAAATGCAGCAGCAGCAATAATGCCGACAGGGCAGCTGATGCCAACAAGATGCGCAGCACCTTCCAAGGGCAGCTGATTAGAAGATTGGGCAATAGTGTAGGCAAGTCAGACATCAGCTAGAATGGCTGCTCCAGCTGATGTGGACCTCCAAAACACAACTCAATTCTTCAAGATGATGTCAACTGCACCTCTAGGTGGGCATGAGCAGCAAATACGAGAGGGCTAGCTAGAATGATCAAGGCATGAAGTGGAGTGCCCACAACATGCTTCTTTATAGAGGATTTTTGGGAATCTATCCTATTCAAAAAACAAGCCTTGTATCTTTGATAACTTCTCTTTAATGCTTTGGGGCTGTTTTAAGGAAAATAAATTAGACATTAATGCATGTTAATTTGAGATTAGTGCATACCTTGATTTTGGCAGCTCAACATAGTCTACATCTCTAAAAGGGCACTTCTTTTCCATCACCATCAATGGCAAAATGAGAGTCATAAAATGAGTGATCATAGACATGTACTAAATAGTAAGCGCACTATGTGGATACAAAACATAGGGGTTTGTGACCGGAGTTTGACATGGATTGGTGTTGACAGAGCCCCCTTCCCCCCAAAGGGAAAAAAAACACATCCTATGAATACAGAACATGGGAGTTTGTAGCTGGAATTTGACATGGATTAATGTAGAGCGTGGGAGGAGATCTATGTAGAGCAGCCTCATGGCTTTGGATCGTTAGATGGTAAGGTATACAAGTTGAAGAAGGCCCTTTACAACCTCAAACAAGCTCCTTGTTCTTGGAACGAGGAGAGATTTGTTCCTCCGGGTTATCAACCCTCCAAGGCCGATTTGCAGCTTTATGTGCACACCTCAGATGGAGATCATGTGTTGTTTGTCCTTAGTGTGGATGACTTTATTGTGATAAGTGGCCATGCCCAAATGGTCGAGCAAACAAAGGCAACACTTCATGAGAAGTTCAAGATTACAAATATGGAACTTCGCTTCTTCCTAGGTCATGAGATCTATCAAACTCCGAGGGGAATCTTCATCTCCCAACAGCGGTATGTGCAAGAGCTCTTGACCATTTATGAGATGGAGGTATGCAAGTCTATTTCAACTCCCATGGATCTGAACTAGAAGGCCACAATCCATGCAAATTCCCCTTTGACAAATGCTACCAACTATCAGCAATTAATTAGGTCTTTGATTTGGCTCCTCAACACTTGTGTTGACATGTGTTTTGCTATAGGTTCGTTGGCAAGGTTCATGAGTGAACCCAAGACGGTGCATTGGCAAGCTCCTCAGAGGGTTTTGTGGTTCGTGAGGGGGACCCCTGATCTAGGGATCTACAATCTAACTAGTGCAAATGGTTCAAATCTTGAGCTTCCAGGTTGGAGTGACTCAAATTGAGCCGGAGATGTGGACCACAAAAGGTCCATGACAGGTTATTGCTTTACCTTGGGTACTAGTGCTATTTCATGGAGCAATAAGAACCAGCCCATAGTTGCCCTATCTTTGACTAAGGCAAAGCATCAGGCAATGTCTTCTACCACATGTGAAAAAATACAGCTTTGGAGGTTATTGGAGGAGCTTGACTGCCCACAAACAAGTCCTACTACTTTCAATGCAACAATGAGAGTATCAACACCTGAAAACAGAGAATAATCATAGCAGCTCTCAATATCTATCAACGATGTCTCACAATAGCATACAAGACTATCCTATCAAAAATGCCTCAGAACATATGTGACCATGGATTCCCCACCTTTGGCTAGACCACCAAAGTGTCCTCTTGTGTAAGCTCAGACTAGGAGCCAATCTTGCTCTCTGTCAAAAAACTAGCTCATCATGAGCTTGGATGTCAATCCCAACTCCAAGATTTGAGCCTACCAAACTTCGGTTGATGCATTAGGGGAACCCTTCTCGGGAATCTGCGCACCTGTATACCTATATAGATGAGGTATACCAACCCCATCACACCACCCTCTCACTCCCTCTATAGCACTGGAGAGCCTACCAAACTTCGATTGATGCATTAGGGGAACCCTTCTCGGGAATCTGCGCACCTGTATACCTATATAGATGAGGTATACCAACCCCATCACACCACCCTCTCACTCCCTCTATAGCACTGGAGAGTTGTGAGGGATGACTGCATCATCTATACTAGCAACCTAAAAGGAAGGCCCCTGCAACCATCTCTAGGGCCACAAAACTGGAGCCTAAACCTGGACCTCAAGACAAGAAAGACTTGTTGAGAGAGTCGTCACCCTTCGTCACTGTCTGCTCTTGCTCCTACCGAAAAGCTACTAATGTCCTACAATCCTTCCGAAGGTGTCCCTTCTTGCCACAATAATAAGACTGAGACTTCTTCTTCTTCCGTTGTATGGCACCCCTCTTTGAAACTGAAACATCTAAAGCACCAAGAGATAGCATCCTCACAGAAACCTAAAGCTAAACACAGCAAGTCTCCAACACAACACTTGTAGATGAGGAAATAATATCCGCATGCTAACCATCAAGAGGAGATGTTGGAGGAGCTATGATGAGGGAGATACTGAGAAGATGAAGAAAAACAAGGGATCTTGAGGGAGAAAAGTATGCCAAAAAATTACAGACTCACAAGGTTTGCACAAGTGCAGAGCAATAAGGAAAGCACATAGAGAAAAGATCAACAGTAACCAGAGTGCATCAAAGAACACAATAACCGAATGCATATGAACCCTGTCTAAAGCTGAGCAATGTATCTCAAAAGGAGTATACGGAGCAATCAAAACCAAAAAATAGCCTGAAACTTGTCGCCCAGCCCTGCACAGAAGCAAAAGAGCAAAATGTTGATATTGATCAGTAAAATGCAGAGAGTAGCTGCAGTCAGCCTGAAGGAAAACAAGTCGCCTCAACCAACAGACACCAAAACACTGATGTAGAAGGGGCAAAAACAGGTCCCCAGCCTGAAACACCCCAAAACTGTAAACACAGATGGCAGACTGCAAAATGCTGAGAAAACAGCAGAAAACAGGCCAAAAATTTAGCAAAAGATGGTTACCCAAGCTGTAAATCAGCCGCAGCAGTCAGAATAGGTCCAATCAGCAGAGAAAAGTCAAAACTCATACCTGAAACAATGTAAAATAGCAGCAGAAACAATGATCCTACAATCCGATACCATGTTAGAAGTGGATGCATTGATGGAAGCATGTGGAAAACTGCTGTACACAAGAGACAAAGGAAAGAGAGAGAAACACTACAAAAGAAAAGAACACTGCACAAAGAACTCAGAAGCAAAGAGATACCCGGGAAATGGAATCCATATACCAAGATATGAGATAGTACAGAACCAATGTGAGTCACCGGCTGTGAAGGGACTCGCACCTACTCCTCTCCCTCCACCAAAACCTATGACATGATGAATGACAAATGATGCATGATGATACTGACTGTGGAGGAGGAGCCTGAATAAATAGGCAAGAATAATGCCATAAATGATGTCAGGTCAGCCAGCATTTAATACTGGTTGGCCAGCAATAAATGCCATAAACACCATCAAAATGACAAATAAAAAATGCCTAAAATATCTAGAATGTGCCTAGCCTTCTCTGGCATGCACAAACTCAACCATGAACAGACATATCTGCTAACAATTGTGTAGGTTCCCTCACTTGTATGCATCGTTTAAAGCTTTAATGCATGAGTACGAGGATCATTTCTTTATAGGGGCTCACCCTTTCTGTTTTTTTTCTTTTTGGAGCATGATTACCTTGCCAAACTTTTTGCAAATAGTTACAGATAAAGTGAATTGAGAAACTCTACCACAAATTGGAGCTGATCACTAGTATGATTGCTTGGTTTATTTGGATGGTAAGATATAGTCATTGATCAACAAGACATATCTACAAGAGAGATGCCCTCTAGCATCTAGACAAAGATCATCAATATGCTCAATAAAGACTATGAGGTGGCTTTGAGCACACGAAAAGATACTTTTCTTCATACACAACTCCAGGTCCTTCCATCTAGAGCCATATTTTCTGACTCCAGTGTTTCTCGTTAGAATTTCCCAACCAATAAGGCTTGGTCTCAAGTATATAATGGATGGCACCAGATGCTGTGTCACAGACAGAATCCCTAGAGCTCGACCTGCTATCTTATGCTTGCTTATATGCTACTAAACAGCCAACAATACATATTTTCCACGTTTGTCATGTAGATTCTAAAATAAACTGCTTGAATTTAGTAAATGAAAATACTAAATAATTCCAGCAACCACAGGAATTTGAACAAAAAGAGACTCACTGCACAGTGCAAACCTTGGTTTTCATTGTAAGTGCATTCCTTAAGATGATAGCCAATTGCCGAATAAACACAAAAGCATGCTGATATGAAGCAGCAACATCAATCCCATAAAGTTCCACCACACAGTTGGCCAGAAAGCGAATGCGAGGAAGCGATGATACATTCACGAACTTAGAATTGGCTGCATACTCCTTGTAAATGCCTTTTAGGCATGCATCCAGATGATCTGTACCCATATGAAGAGCCATCTCACGTATAAACAGAAAGGCAATAAAAGAGGCAGAGCCCTCTTCTCTTCCCCAGAATTGTAGAGCAACCTTCAAGTCAAGAAAGCATGATCAGTCATTTTATACAGTTTATTGACTCGCAAGTTTGCGTTGTGATAATTGTAATAATGTTGATACCTTCAGGTATTTGCGCGCAAATTTAGGTAATGCTACTAGGAAACTAGTGGATGCCTTCAGTCTCTGAAGTGTAAAGGAAATCATCTGACTATCAGTCATCTGATTCAATATGTGTAATGTATTTCCAAAATAAGATTTCACAAGAGGCTCCACTTTCTTCCATCTAGTATAATTTTCCGGTGCAAAAGTCGTGGAGTAGTCTTTAGTATTCTTCCCTTCTTTCACATCCATTCCAAGAAGTTTTCTGAACACGGTGTCCATCTCAGACAGAGTGAAATACATGACTTTATTGAAAACATGGCTGCTGGATATACTGTATTTGTTTGCGAATTCATCATCGTCTCCATCGCCATAATGGCACGCAGTACGATACACACGTAATAGGTTAATGACAGTCCCCATGTGATTCTTTTCCTTGATGACCTTACACCACATTTCAACCAATGAAGTAGTGAGACCAGAGCTTGATTTGGGCTCAGCATCCTCATTTTCAGAAGCAACTGTGGGTTCTGCATCTCCTGCATCCTGCTTGAAGAAGCAATTTTCCTTTTACATATGCAAAACCAGTATTGCAAAACCAGCTAAATTTACAGACTGTAGACACTATCAAGAGAGAATTTTCTACAGATCATCTAGCTTAGCTTAGCACAAACCAAGTGCTGCTAAAGGAAGCAAAACTGGCATCCTCAACAGGACTTCAAACATGTGAACTAGAAACTGGACATCAAAAAGTTGGGATAAATTTACCTCTTCATCTTCATCATCAAACTCAAGCAGCTCTTTATCATGCTCTTTCAAAAACTGGAAGAATTCTGGATCCTGAAACACAAATGGTATAGTGCTTACAGTCTTTCCCCTTCAAATTACTACCAGTATTTGTGAACGACAACAAAAAACAATACAAGCTGACAACAAAAAACAATACAAGCAAGGAACGAAGAAATTTGTAGGAACACAGTAAAGCAGACCAATTAATGAGACGTAATTTGATCAGTTACACATAACCACTGCAGTAATAATGCTTCAAGAGGGGTGCATTGTCATCATGGTAATATGCCTAACTTAGCAATACATCTCTGTATCAGTTCTAAACCCTAGCTACATCCAGCTCTAGAGCTAGCAATGATAGTCCCTACCCTCTCTGTCTCTCTCCTCTCTCTCCCTCCACAACACCAAACATATTCAAACAAGGAAACATGATACATATCATATCAGTTGAAGGCATTGGTAATAAGATAACCTCTCTCTCTCTCTCTCTCTCTCTCTCTCTCTCTCTCTCTCTCTCTCTCTCTCTCTCTCTCTCTAACTTTCTTTGTATCTCTTCCTCCTCCTTCGGACCATCCCTTCCTTTCTGTCTAGCTACATTTAGCTGTGGAGCTGGCAATGCTAGTTCCCACCTCCTACGCCTGCCTCCCTATGTAATTGGAAGAGTATTTGCCTTCTCCTCCTTTCGCTTACTCCCAAAACTTAAGGAGCAAGGACAGGTTAACTTTTCTTTACAGCTTTAAGTCCCAATATACGCATACTGCCACGCTGTTTGTCATGTAGATCTGTCGATCTCCAGTACAATTGAAAAAACTTAAAAGTTACATCTCCTTCAATATCTGACTACAATGTTAAAACGCCTTGTAACTGTGATTTTGTCCGAACTGCTAATCACCACTTACCTTCTCTTTCAGTCTTTCTAGCTGTTGTTTGTGTTTTTCTACTTCAGAGCGCAGTAGCTTGTTTTGAGACCACAAACCTGAACCTTCTTCTTCATCATCTTCTGCAAGAACAATCAATCAAGTCTACAAACCTTTTTAACTGTGGTTTCAGAATGGATGAAAATACTTCAAATCCAGGTAAGAAGCCTACCAAACTAGAAACTACCTTCTTCTGATGCATCATCCTCAAATTCCGGTGGTGTTATGTCTATGAAATCGTCTTCTCCATCCTGCCTTGAGTTAAACATGGAAACTTTAACAAGCCAGCCACAAGTTTAATATCCGATGATCAATGTACATGTTCCACGCAACATTACCTTTACACCTAACTCTTCATTGATGTCGGAATCCTCTTCATCCTCAAAAGAAGAGCCCTCTCCATCATCAACAAAGCCACCATCTAGAAACTCATCAGCATTCATGTCTTTGACCTCCCTACCAAACAACAATTGAATCATATGTCCCCAAAAGATATGTTACATGGAATAAGAACCGGCAAACAAGTATGCTGGCATGCATAAACAAGGAAAGATACTAGCTTATATAGCTTTTACGTACTTGTTCGCTTTGCCGTCCGAGCCGGTTGGCAGTGTTCGTGAATTACTTTTATTTGCACCTAGTTTTGAAATCGAAACGCTGATTAGCTAACACACACACACACACACACACACATTGTTTGCTGGTTCTGCCCCGTTTATGAGCTTCAGGGATACTTTTTTCAATTGCAGGAAGGCTCTTAAGCAACCATGTAACCACATGCATGTGTGTCAGTGTGTGTCTATGTGCGCGCGCGATTGCGACGAGAGAAAGAGAGAGGGACGGAGGGACGGAGGGAGAGAGAACCTGGTTGAGCAAGCTTCCGCTTCATGGCTTTTTTCATTGGCTTCAACTTGCGACGCTGAGCTATGGCGGATTTCAGGTGCTTCTGCACAAACTTTTTGGAGCTCTTCGCTGTCTTCCCCATGTTGATTGATGGCTTGACTGCCTCGGCGATCACCGCTTCCCGAATACAGTGCGTCCTTAGTCCTCGTGGATGGTTTATAAAGGGTTTCAATGTAGCAAAATCGACTAATCGAACGAGCTAGCACTTCGCGCTAGGACGCGAGGGTCATTAGGGCGCTTCTAAAGCAATGGTGTTCACCCAGCAGTTCGCGTTACGACGCGGGCCTTTTGGGCACTTGTAAAGCAATGGTCTTGGGTCTTTAGGGCGCTTGTAAAGCAATGGTCGTTACCCGTACCCCTCCTTTATGTCTCTCTCCTCTCCCCTCTTTCCCTCTCTCTCTTTCCCCCTTCTATCTCTAAACACCTATATCAAGAGCGCCTAGACTCGCCCGGGTGGGCACGATTTTTGCGGGGGGCGGGTGTTGGACGCGTGGCACCCGCCTCCGCGTTCTCTTTCTTTTTTGTGGGGGAGGTGGGGGGCTGCCACATGGCACCCGCCCCCCACCTCTCCTTAACTAATAGTATAGATGCTTGCTTGGGACATTAAGGCATTGCAAATTGTCCACACACTCTCCAAAATCTTTTGAATTTAATTTAACATTCAATAAGAGACTTGGGTTTTTTATGCAAGCTGAGTTGACCAATAGAAGAGCAAGTATTGCTATATTACTTGTTTGAATGTAATATGGACATTAAACCTATAAATTTAATAAGACATGCAATGCATTACACTTAACCTAATACAATAAAAGAAAAACTTGATCAAGCCTAATGTCAAGAGTCACTTCAATTGTTTTTTAACGCAAATATAATATTGTATTCAAAAAGTTGTAAATATTTACATCACCATCATTTGGGGTAAAAAGCTTCATATTAGCCCTTTGAAGAGCTCATAAATAGGCTTGAGTCACATCAAACTTAGCCATCTTCTTAAGCATATGATAAGCATCGACAAAAACATCATTATAAATACTAACAAGTAAGACATAAGGAATTTTGAGGTGGCCAAACACAATATTAATTTGGAGGCACCAAAGATTCAACAAGGCTATGCCTCGGCAAGTTGATCTTCTCCATGGAGTTCCTAATCTTCCACCATAATGATTGAGTCTCTTGACAATCCCAAAAAAAAAAAGTGTTTAATAGTTTTCTCCATCTTCTTATAGAAAACACACATAGGCGATACCTACACTTGGAGTTTCTATCACAAGTAGCAAGCTTATTAGCTACTATCCTCTAGAGCAGTACATTAACCTTACATAAAGGTGTGACCCTACAGCCTTCTTAAGGCATTTCTTCCAAGTCCTAGAACCTCCCCTTGGCTTAACTTTGTGCATGACTCCATAGTCTTGAGAAGCTACCTGGCGTTAAGCTCTCAAAAGTTAGACTTTTTCTTGGCAACCAACAATGGCTTATCTTGAGAATTAACTAGATACTTGAGGAGCATATGAATGTTCATATAGGGGGAAGTCGGTCATTCTTCTTTAACTTTGGAGAGACCATTTAGCTTCCTTCATGTTCAATCCAAATGTAGTGGTAACCTATGTTGCATTCTGACTAGCTAAAACATAGTCATTATCAAGTATATGACAGGAAAGTCGCACATTCATAGCCAAGGAGGCATCTACCCTTCCATTAGCTGCACCTTGCAAGTGGAATAAATAACATTGAGACCTCTAATTGTCCATTATTTGATGAGCAACTGTGGAATGATGAACAATAATACTAGGGCCAACAAACAAAGCATCATACCATTTCGCATCCGGCTAGACTTTACCATAAACCTTGGCACTAGAGATCTAACTATTGGCAATGATGGATGAAGGTTGACCATCATTGATTCTTTTGAGCAAGGTAACAAAGAGTCTTTGAGCTTTCTCCTTAAGTGGTTCCAAGCCAATTGCACCCTCATCTAAGGGAGAGGTGACTTGCTCCCATGGGATGGCTAGCTAGCCCTTGCTTTCTCCAAACGATGAGAGAATAGTCTTGAAAAGAGCGTCTATCCTATCCTAGTCTACTTTGGCAAAGGGAAAATTTGAGGTAGCAAATACTGTTATGGGGATAAAATCATTCATAGAAGGACCACCCATCTTGCAAATCCATATGTGAAGTGGAGTCTGGCACTGATCTTGCCTTGGAATTTGTTGTAGAACCATTCAAAACAGCTTATCTTGAATCATTTCAATTGTTACTTCCATTTGGCTATCATACCTATTATCTCCCAAAGGAATTCATAAGGGAACCTAGATTTGAAAGCTCATCTTGAATCTTCACAACAGTAGCAATTGACTTTCAAAAGCTATACAACTTTGTGCTTTGGCTATACATGCTTAAGAGTGTCTGGGACATAGAATCGTGCTAGATCCTTTGTGCATTGCATAAAGAGAGAGCATGTGTGCGGGAGTGAGTATCCAAACCTTCATGCACATGTGCATACATACACATAGACACATAGAGTTTTGATGTCTTGGAGTTTTGCATGTCTAGCATGTTCCACATATCAAGCATGAAGGCTTAAACACTTAGTGTATGCTTATTATGGAACCAAAGCCATCTTACAACATGTATGCCCTAACTTCAATGCCTTGTCCCTCATATGGTAGGAGAGAGAGAGAGAGAGAGAGAGAGAGAGAGAGAGAGAGATGTATGTGACAAAAGGGAAACAAAGACATGTCATGCATATTTACCTCATTGCTAGTAACATTTATATATTATTAGATGTAACTTGGCCAAAAACACATTTCAAGATGGTGTCTAGGTGAAACATGCCCTAAATGGATGAGAGGAATATAGAGTTTTGTTTGGCATCTCCAATAATCATCAAATGATAACTTGAAAACTTTCATATCTCCTTGCCATGATTGAAGTAACCTATTTGCATGCACATGTGCACACTTACTCTTTTGGTGAACTATTCATTACTCATGGCAACTTTGTTGTCAATTATCACACCTTGGAATGGTAACATCTTAAGAACCCTTTTTTCGAGAATTTTATTTCTCTTAACTTATCTTTCCTCCCCTCTTAATTACTATTTTCTACACTTTTTAGTATTTGATTCTATACATAAAAATAAAAAATAATTTCCCTCAAACCCTATGCGATGGTTATGCTCATTCAATTTTCTCATACAAATGATAGATGCATTTTACCTTCTTTTTGTACATCCTCCCTCTTATTAACCACACTCGTATTTTGAATAGATTATCTATTTCTACCCTTTTAGATCCATTTTTTGTGCATCCTACCTAAAGACATAAATCCTTAGACATTCTCCTTTATATCAAAACTACCTTTTCAAAAAAAAGGGCAATTATCCAACCAAAAAACTATCTAACCCCCTTCCAACTATTATAGACTCTAGTCCAATTTTTTAAAATATTAGCCTCTTTAATCCCCCCTAGCAGACTACCAATTATTTAACATTAATCTTTTTAAAATATTAACCTCTTTAATCTCGCTTGGTAGATTGCCAATTCTTTAGGTTCCCCTCCCCTTCATCCCTCGTGTATGATAATTATACCATGATTAAGACTACAACCTGCCCCGAAGCCTTAACATAAGATGCCTCATTCCACATCCACTTGGCTAATGTTATTGCAGTAGGACCTACTACACCACACTATGTTGCACCACCCTCAAGATGAATGATAGCATGAAATATTTATCATGCATGGTTAGCTATCATACCTTATAATCGTGCTACAAGGTATGTTAGGGTAGATCTTCTTAATGTATTATGATTTGATGCTCACATATTATTGCCTTACTACAGGCATATGCACAAGTGGATGATGGTTGTGCATCTGCGTAGGTGGCATACGTGATCTTGCACATGCATATATTGTTCATGGCTCTTAATCTATGTAGTGTGTATACACTACTTGCATGCATACTAACATGTCATCTTTTTAAGCAAAGGTAACTTTGGTAGGATTGGTTGTTCATCTAATAATGCACCCCTTTCATTGCATATCTATGAGTCATCTATTACATTACTTGCAACCTCTATTGATTTAAATGATTGGTAACACGAGCCAATACATCATCAAGATACTAATATTGTATCATGTCATGATATTATAGATCATTTTTAGATTGGCATATAGACATCATTATAGATATTGTCGTGGTATCATTTACAAATCCTTTTTGGGAGAAAATGATTTTTTGACTCATGACCATATATCTTTCCCTCAAAGAACTACATAATTGTATTATTCTAGACCTCTGCGCATATAAGGAGGTCTAGACCCTTTTACCTCACCAATCTTCTTTTAAAAGAAAACTTCCCTCCCTTCCCAAGGTTTGTATATTAGTGCTAACAACTAAATTTGAACAAACCCCACCAGCATGTGACTTCAATGTACTACAACACACTTTCAATAGTTTGCTTTGGCACGGGTGTCCCCTTTTACTTCACCCATAATCATTACTTGCTTTCTCTCAGCTCTACCATCATGTGATCATTGGTGTTGGTAGGGTTACAATAGATATCAAGTGGGTATGCTTGTCATTTAGTGAACTCATGGGGCTCATACCTTTACACGTGCACTTATGACAGAACACAACTATTGATTTCATTTGTCAATAGGTACACCATTAAAATTGTAATATATTTTAGTAACTTCATGTTAAAATAATCACTCCTAACCTCGTTGGAAGGTTGGATAGGGCCATAAATGTATACACTATCCATTTGAGTCCAACTCCCATCACTTATGTTAAATTTTTACATCTTTTTTTATGGGACTTGTCCTTTTTTCTAACAATTTCAAGTCCCAATACATGCGTGAATGAAGAATAAACATTTAAAGGAAATTGAGTAAGAACTTAATAAAATAAGTTATGTATTTAAAAGTATTAGGGAAAAAAGTAGAACAAAATAAGCTAACAGATGTAATTATCTTTTACCGGATGCTAATAATTTGCCAAAAAACATGTTTTAGAAAAAGATCTTTAAAAATTTTAACAAAATGAGCTAACAAACAAACACGAAATTCTGAAGATTTGAACTACTATCAGATATGATTTCAATTCTATTTCCATTGCCAACATGGCACCCTGATACGACTTGGAAAAATTGTACTTATATTTATCTTCTATGTTCCTTCATGGATGGTGTCAGCTAACAAAAAGATCGGAAGTACATATGTAAAGGTACAGACTCCCTAGGCTTGCTAAACAAACAAGCATACCCGCTTGATATCTATCTTAAGCCATGTTGGTCACCCATTGACTGTGTCAAGTGCCAACCACTCAAATCAACTCTACCTACCCCACATTGTACCTAGTGCCACTAACTATAATGTGCATGCTTGCTCTTGCTTTTGTGTACATAGAGAGCGACCCTTTGGTGATGTTTGCCACCTCACATTCTCCCTCTTGGCCACACCACTCAACTCTATCCATGTTCTCTCTCTCTCTCTCTCTCTCTCTCTCTCTCTCTCTCTCTCTCTCTCTCTCTCTCTCTCTCTCTCTCTCTCTCTCTCTCTCTCTCTCTCTCTCTCTCTCTCTCTCTCCTCTCCATGACCAAAAGACCCCCACCCCCACCTACCTCCTTTGCACAAATTTGGCAAGGGGAGAGAGATTTTTGCATCCTATTGCCCATCCTCCTTTGGATATATTTCCTTTTGAAATGAAGCTAAAAGGGAAAAAGCTTCAATTCCATGTGTACTCAATCAATAGGTGAGAGAGAGAGAGAGAGAGAGAGAGAGAGAGAGAGAGAGAGTAGCACTTCATCAAGTGTTTGCTTCTTGCTCCCCCCATACCTCCATCTCAAAGCACAAAACATTTGGCACCCATTCTTTTTTAAGTTTCTCAACTATGTATTGCAAATCAAAACCTACGTTGACACAAATAGTTTTTCAAGCCATCAAGTGCAACTTGTATCCCATGGAGATGTTGTGTAGCAAGAGCTTGGTAGTTGTAGATGTGAGCACTCTAAGCAAAGAGTTTGTCACCCATTAGGCTAGTAGGAAGGAGGATAGAGGGCCCTAAACATTAACTATGACTAGGCTCGTACTATCTTTGAATTTGGGAAGGGAAGAGAGAGACTCTTCCAATGTATCACTAATCGTGATGAGTCCTAGGCATGGATCTAACTGGGAAAAGGAGATGAAATGGAGGAATATTCACTTCAACAGGGCTTCAATGTCGCATGTGCTCCATCACTAAATGTGTGTGTGTGTGTGTGTGTGTGTGTGTGTGTGTGTGTGTGTGTGTGTGTGTGTGTGTGTGTGTGTGTGTGTGTGTGTGTGTGTGTGTGTGTGTGTGTGTGTGTGTGTGTGTGTGTGTGTGTGTGTGTGTGTGTGTGTGTGTGTGTGTGTGTGTGTGTGTGTGTGTGTGTGTGTGTGTGTGTGTGTGTGTGTGTGTGTGTGTGTGTGTGTGTGTGTGTGTGTGTGTGTGTGTGTGTGTGTGTGTGTGTGTGTGTGTGTGTGTGTGTGTGTGTGTGTGTGTGTGTGTGTGTGTGTGTGTGTGTGTGTGTGTGTGTGTGTGTGTGTGTGTGTGTGTGTGTGTGTGTGTGTGTGTGTGTGTGTGTGTGTGTGAGCACAAATCACACTGATGCATTTAATGGAGCACGCAAAGAGAAAGGTATATCAAATAATGGTTATTAGGTCTAAAACATAGAAAATTTTGAAATATAAAAATAACCCTATTTAAAATAAAAGTATTTGTATTCGGCTTGGATTCTTGAGATGTGTGCCATATAAGCAACATCAAGTTTGGTGCTAGGTTTGGAAGATTCTAAAATAATAGGTAGTATAGATTTTTCAAGCTTATATTTGGCTTGGATTCTTGAGATGTGTGTATGTAAGCAATGTCAAGTTTGGTGGTAGATTTGGAAGATTCCAAAAACAATAGGTAGTACAGATGCATGTAATCACCCAGGGTCGGACTAATACAATTATACTAGAGTTTCAACCCACATTAATGAGTCCAATGGGATATGGATGTTTTGAGATCCTAATACATAATCTAACTCATTGAGATAATTAGTTCTGCATCATCAAATAAGTCATAAATCACTCTCATTGGCTCCCTCAATTCATTTATTGTTAAATTCAACATAGATTTAAGCACTACATACATGTGCAATACCTGTATCCTTGAGTTTCATTTATAACTTATCTTCACAATACATAGTTTAGTCCAACAAAGGGAAAAATAAACTCAAGGGGGATTTGAATGCCAAATTCACTTGCTTAATATGCCTAACCAATGAGTTTACTTGCACATTGGAAAACTCTCTCTCTCTCTCTCTCTCTCTCTCTCTCTCTCTCTCTCTCTCTCTCTCTCTCTCTCTCTCTCTCTCTCTCTCTCTCTCTCTCTCTCTCTCTCTCTCTCTCTCTCTCTCTCTCTCTCTCTCTCTCTCTCTCTCCCCAAATATCAAAACAAAGCATTTTCAAATGCATATCAAATTAAACTCCAAATGCCTTCACTCACACACACACACACACACACACACACACACACACAATAGCATTATGTCCTTTAAAATGCCTTGGACTTTGTGAGAGAGATAGAGAGAGGGAGAGCATGGTGCTTGTCAAATTCAATTTATGTCCAAATTAGGGCATCTTCTACCTTTGTTGGGGGTGGGGGCTCCAAAGCATGTACTAAATATCATATATACGCATTGCCACAATATCATGGTAATAAGAAGGTATGTTCTACCTCCCTTATTTAAAAAAAAGGGGGGTGGGGGGAGGGAGGAGACTCCAGAGCATGCTACTAAATATCAAATCTATGCATTACCACAACATCATACTAATAAATATGCATGCATTATCATTATATGGTATGATAACAGTGCAATACTACAACATGGGTGGCCCATTGCACTACCTCTTTGCCAATGTACATGATGGGAGTAGCAAGTCATTCAATCCATTAGCCTCCCACAACAACTTACCTACTTTGCCATCATGCTATGCAAGCTATTGAGATAGCAAGCTCAACATGTGTTGACATTGATGATGGACCATATGGTTAGATGGGTACACATGTCTACTCTTAGTACATTTGTGGTTATCATGACCTTCACATGGTCACTGACTCACCATTTATTTGTAATCAATTGGTTACATCTACTTGTAACTAACATAGTTATAGTGTTATCGATTAGTATACTATTTGATTTAGTAGGTCATTTTCTTTGTGTTGTATCTTATCTATAATTAATATACATTGATATTGCATAAGAAAGAAGAAATAAAAACTAGCAAGAAAATGTTTTTGCCTCCGTCTCTCTTATTATGTTTTTTAAGTGAGCTTCTCACATCTATTGTGTGTATCGACTGAAGCAAGTCTCTACCACCACACAAGATTTGCCATGATATCAGGGATGCATGTCTACTAGAGGCTATTTTAAAGGATGAAGTCAAGGAGAAGAATTGAGGATAAGCAAGCGACATGTAAGAAACTCTTTTGGCTTTTATTATTAGCTTGGAATATTGCCTATGGAGGCACCGAAGTAGAGCAAATCAACAATTTTAGATTGTTGTGAGATGTGGTGTACAAAGAAGAATGGTATTTGTACTATAGATAAGCCTATAAGGGGTTATTCACACATTTTCTATGCCTATGTGAGGCTGTATTGGACCCTATTTTAGCTTTGCAAGGTCACAAACAATTGTTTCTAAGTATAACTAGATTCTCAGCTGTGTTGGCCATTCTCAAGTACATGGACTCCAAATTTCAAATATATAAGTTCTTTGATATTTGTCAAGAAGGAAACATGAGGTTTGTTTACAAATGGGTTGTAGATTATATGTATTATTGTGCAATCTAAAAAAAGGCTACTTGGTTGGTAGTTGTGCACTTCTTGTTAAGGCCACAAAATGCATGCTTGTTGTTTGGTACTTATATTGTTGTGGTATATGAGAACCTCATGTTTCACAAACCTCACCATGTCCAAATGATTATGAGTGGTGGCAAAATTGACAAATAAATATTCTATTGAATAGATATCTTTGGTCTTACTCTTGAGAGAAGGACCATAGTGATAAGGAATAGCACATAGCTTGCAAAAACAACATTGAATGGAGAAGACGATGAGAAAAAAGAAGACAAAAATGTATAATTATTCTATGTTGAACCGTCCTTTTAAAAAAGTGATATTGTTGTTTGGGACACACACACACACACACACACACACACACACACACACACACACACACACACACACACACACACACACACACACACACACACACACACACACACACACACACACACACACACACACACACACACACACACACATTATTGTGTGTGTGTGTGTTGCTCCAAGGTACTATCAATCCAAAATAAATATGAGAGAGAGAGAGAGAGAGAGAGAGAGAGAGAGAGAGAGAGAGATTTGGAAGGATGCTATGAGTAGTATTTTGGGGCCACCCCACTTTCTCTCCTACTTTGGACAATATCCACCTAGCCTTTTGAGGCACTTCACCACCTCCATCATAGCCCAAAATACATTCCACAATCCAACCGCCACCCTTTTGGCCACCTAGCCTATGACAACCTCTTGGAGACTTCTTTGAAGTCTTTTGCCACCCCCACTTCTTCTCCTAGAGCCTTCTTCCACTTAAGACTATCATACTCATATCCTCTCCTCTTGACCCCCACCTTCTTCTTGGGCCACATGCCTTCTCCCATTAAGGAACCCTTAAGGCCACATCCTCCAATAGCCCTCTTGGGGCCCTAGTTAATACACTCTCCTACAACATCTCCTTGCCTTGAGCCACCCTAACCACCCTCTTGATGGCACACACCCCTTTCTTTCCACTTGAGGTAATGCACACACTTCAGCACCCCCATGCAAACCTCATAGGGTAGCTTGTGACCTTCATGATGACTAGGTGGCTTCAAGGCACATACTTACAAGGTACATATTTCCCTCTACTCCTCTCATTGCATGTCAACCCTCTCAGGACATCACTTTCATCTAACCCTTGAGGCATTTCATGGACTCCAACACTCCCCCTTGGGCCACTCCATGTTGCTCCCCTCTCAAGGGTACACATCTTCCCATCTCAAGGGTACACATCTTCCCCTCTCAAGGGTACACATCTTCCCATCTCAAGGGTACACATCTTCCCCTCTTAAGGGCCACAGTATCTCCTCTCACACCTCTCGAGGATGCCCCATATTGTCTCTTTCTAGCTCATCAGAAACCATCACCACATGTAACCTAATTGCCACCCTTGAGGCCACCTCCTACATGCCATGTTGTCAAGGCCACCACAACCACCACATGTTACATACTCTCCTTCCCTATTAAGGATAATCACTAGTGATCTTCCCTATCGAGCCACATAGCTTTCTCCTTCTCCCTTGATGCCACAACCACCTAGCCATTGCCTTTCTCAACAACTTGCCACCTTCTCAAGGAGCCCTCCCATAGACACATTGCATCTCAAGCCACCTTCTCCCAACTCCCTCAAGTTGCCACCACACCACAAGCCTTCTCAGGGCCACTATGCAATGGCCTTCTCAAGGCATCTTCTTGAGGCATCATTCTCCTTATGCCAAGTGTCACTCCTCATTATGCTATCATACTAAGCTTGCATAGCTAATCTCCATGTTGTATTTTCAAGTGTTTCTTCTAAGTCAACCAACACCTTTTCTTCTCTCATAGTCTTAGTAATCAAGGCCATATTGATTGCGTGTGCAAAAGCCTTTCTTTGCTTGTCTATTCTCTAAAACATTCTTGCTCCATATTCCCTTTCTTCAAGAGATGCAGGCATAAGATTATTTTGGTCATAAAGCTTCTTTATCCATTGTGCCAATGGTTTTTTTGATGGTGTGATAGCAAGTTGGTGAACTTTCACTTCATCATCCAAAGATGACACTTCCTTTATCTTAAGGATAGGGATAACTCTTGGGACAAGTTCATTTGGACTACTTCTTTGCTTGATGATAAAGTGGAAGGACTTTCCTTTGCCTCCATTATATACGTTGCTTCCTCTGCACCACATCATGACTAGTTATAATTTTCTTACCCCCTTGGTCATAAAATTTGGAAGCCTTTTTCTCATTACTATAAGCCAAGAATATACATTCGATGCTTTTTGGTTTTCACTCGCTACGCTTCTGAGCTAGAATATATTTATGACATTCACATCCAAAAGTTTTAAAATAAGAGATGCATAGTTTCTTACTAGTGTAGGTCTTATGTGACTTTTTTTCATTAAGCCCTTTGTGTAGCTCAAATTGAGAATGTAAATGATAAAATTATAGCTTTGACCCAAAACTGATTATGCGATTCCTTGTTCTTTAAGCATGCACCTTGCCATTTCCATAATGGTATGATTTTAGCACATTCAATAACAGAAGTTTGCTAAGGTGTGTGAGTTATTGTCAATTTGACACTTGATTCCTTGCTCTTCAAAAGACTTAAAATGCCTTGAAGTTAAACTTATTATCATCATTTGTTCTAAATTTCCTCATATTTTTCCTTGTTTCATTTTTCAACAAGTTCTAGCCATTTTTAAAACTTACCAAGAGCTTAAGCCATATCATAGAGGAAGTACACTCACATCCTCTTGTTGTAGTCATCATGCTTCTTGTGGATGATCAACATGAAATAAGATCTCCCTAAGGCTTGTGTAGGTATCTTACCGCACAAGTTAGCCTATAGTACCAACTCTAGAAGAGCTCTTACTTTATTCTTAGTTTGTTATGAAAATACCTTTCTTTATTTGCATATCCATAATACAAGATTCATTTCACTCACTACATACCTTGCTTGTGGATCTCTTTTAACACTACAAATCTAGTGTAACCAAATCTTTCTTGCCAAAATTTCATTGTGTAAACAATGGTTGTAAGATATTGCTCATATAGGTTCTTCCTTCTTTCTCATTTTTCAATTATTTTTCCAAAACTATCAAGAATTTATGCACTTGTCTTAGTGAACTCACTACACCATTATGCATTTTTACATTGTTGCCAATTGTCACAATGATGGATTCTTGTAGAGGTTGTTTTGAATTGTATGGATCTTTCTTGTTAGTCATGTGAAGGCAAGTACTAATATCTAAAAGGTGGAGTAGAATTGGAAGCACAAGCAAAAGCAATAGCTATAGAGGTTCAAGTAAAGAAGAGAGAGACTAGCGTGTGGGAACTTCAATAGTCACAATGTGTGACCTACCTTCCCTTATTCTATTGTCATAGTAAGAATAAAGAATAAAGTGATAGTGATAGGTGACCACCACTTGTAGTGTACAGGTATGCAGGTGGTAAGTACAAGTAAATGTAGGCGACTAGGCACATGCGACCTTTAACCCCCAATAGCCTCCCACTCAAAGGAAAATGTGCATGAGTATGGAGAAAACAAAAAAAAAATGATGGTTTTTGGGACAAGTAGAGAAGTTCACTAGAGTGATTGCACGTAATGCACATACTAAGTACATGTGAGGCCTACCCATGTCTTTCATTTGAAAGCTCTTCTTGAGCTGAGTCTTTAAAGTATCTAGTTCAGCATGAGTACTCTTAGATATATGTATATCATCAACATAAAGCACCAAGATAATAAGGCTACTATCTTCATGTATAGGCATGGATCCATATCATTGCAAAAATACTCATGTGAATGCATGAAAGCATCAAACTTATGGTACCATTCCCTAGGTGTTTGCTTGATTCTATAAAGACTCTTCTTTAATTTGCACACTAGGTATTCTTTTTCTCTATCCAAAACATAATCGATAGGTAAGTGGCCTAGAATCACCTTTGTACATAGTCTCCTCATAGGTAAGTGGCCTAGAACTGTCACCATGACATAATCCATAGAGGGCTCATAGTAATAATCAAAGCTGTAGTAGAGCATCTCAAAACTAGTTGTGGGACTTGTACATCCTATCCTCTCTCCACAATATCATGATCATTCACAACATGTAGATCTTGAGTCACTACATCATCAACAGCTACAACATGCTATCTCATAGGGTTAGTTGTACTATAATAGGAGGCTCTTCCTAAAAGATCACCCTGCATACCTTAATCACCTGCTTCGGTCTCATATGCATCTTCCCTTCATGAAAAATAACATCATGATTGTGGATAACCTTCTGAGCCTACAAATCCTAAAGACAATAGCCCCATCTCACTTGCATCCCCATATCTAAGAAAGATCCATTCGATAGACTTAAAATCCTACTTCTTGCGCTTGTCTTAGGAATATGGTAGAAAGCCTCATATCCAAAGACTCGCAAGCGTGCATCTGAGAGAGGTTTACCAAACCATACCTCCTCTATAGCTTTACTACCAATAGTATATGGGGATCTATTAATGAGATGCACTGTAGTAATAATTGTCTCAACCGAAAAATGTTGTAGTAAGCCTACCTGACTAATCACATACTACGGACTCTCTCTTGGATAGTCCTATTCATGCACTCTACTACACCACTCTGGGGTGGTATGTATGGGGTAGTCAACTAATGTTTAATACCCCTCTCATCACATAGTTACTTAAAATACTCAAACACATATTCACCCCCATTATCAAATTATATACATTTCAACCTATTCCTAGACTAATTCTCAATTATGGCAAGAAAGTGCTAAAATGTAGGCAAAACATTTGATTTTTGCTTAATAGGATAAGCCCAACCTTATGCAAATAATCATCTATGAATGTAACAAAACACTTTACACCACCTAAGGATTAACAGGGTATGGGCCATAAACATTTGAATGCATAAGAGCTAAAGGCTCACCCACATGCATGGAACTAAAGTTCGTATGCAAGTTATGAGTTTACCTACCATACAAACAATGATTACATGAATCAAAACAAAAATAGTCTAAGGGCAGGTGATATTGCAAAGATGTCAATACTTTCATTCCTTTCAAAGATATGTGCCCAAGGCAATGATACCATAAAGATACATATGGAAGATCGATCACACAACTAAAACATAATCAATAGACCCAAAAACAAGCAAAGGGTAAAGACTGCTAATCTTAACACCTCTAGCAAAACAGGACTATCACTTGAAGAATCACCAAAAGATACATGGTACTTGTCATTATCTAGTTATTTAGTTAAAGTAAGGCTTTTCGTCAGAGTTGGGACATGATATATATCATAAAGGACAAAAGGAGCACGATTACCAAATTGTAGTCTACTAACATCACCTATGCAAATGATATTCAATGTAGTGTTATCTCCTAGTCTAGCAGAATCCTTAGTAATATGGTGGCTATGAAACTAATGGCAATTCTAGGTAACATGGAATGAAGCCCTTGAATCAAGAAGCCAACACCGAGAGTAAGAAGTCTGTACATTGATCAACAGAGTAGCATTAAGAGATGAAGGAGCAATCAATACACTTGCTTATACAAAGATAGCATGATATTGGACTTACATAGCTCACCAAGCTTATACCGATCATCTCTATACCAACCTTTTGGTTTTATACCCTTAGTTTTCAATGGCCTACCCTGCTTCTTTTGCACCGATACTTGCCATATTTGTGTCTTCCAATATTGGAAGTTCTTACCATCCAACTTTTCAATATTGAAAATAGTGCTATCAGTTGATGCATTAGAAGTACTTGCCATTATGAGTCGAAATAACTACAAAGTATAAGAGTATGGGTTGCTGCTATTACAACAAAACAATCCCAAAATTGAGCCAAAAGGGCGAGCAAGAGGTGGGGAGTAAAAGGGTATATGGTTGTCCATAAATAGTATGCAATAGAGTGCTCAAACAAATTGCTCTCATAAATAGTATTCATCATTGTTATCCTTAAAATTATAGTAAATAATCATACATTAGTGGAAAAATGGCCAATGGAGTAAGCTCTCACTATTAGGAATATCTAGATAGAAATCTGGGATATATAGAATGCAATTAGCAGTGTAGTGACCAAGTCCTAAGAACTATTAAAGCATACATAATGTTACATACATAGATGCATACAACCAAGGTGTATCAAGTATCCACCATTAGTAACCCATTGACAATGATAGGTACAGGGTATCCAAGTGCTCAAAAGAAAATCAGTCCACAAGAGTCAATATCTATAAGAACAGTGTATGTGTATATCAATAGAGCATGTACATATAGGTAAGCAACTCCAATTGTCTCTAAAGAACCAAGCTCTGTCAATTAAATACAAGTGTCTTCCATTAGAAGCGAATCTCAAATGTTCAAGAGCATAAGAAGGCTTAATGCATCAAGCATATAACATCTACGAAGTCCAAGAACATCATGGCCTGTCCTCTCTATCCAACATCATGATTCTACACAATAGCTTAGGTCACTGCATCATTAGCTATAGTAAGCCATCTAACTAGGACTTGTTGTACTATAACATGAGACTCCTTTTTAAAGATTACATTGTGTATCTCAACTACCTTCTCTAGTCTCATATGCATATTTCTCTCATGGAATATGGCATCATGGCTATGGATAATCTTCCAAGCCTATGGATCTTGAAGGAAATACCCCATCTCATTTGTATCACTATATCCGAGAAGAATGCATTTGATGGACTTCTAATCTAGATTATTATGTTTGTCTTTCAGAATATAGCAAAAAGCCTCACACCTAAAGACTTGCAAGTGTGTATACAAGGGAGGTTTACTACACTATATCTCCTTTGTAACTCTACCACTGAGAGTAGTGTATGGAGATCTCTGTATCACATGAATGGTAGTAAAACTATCCTAGCCCAAAAGTACTATGGTGATCCTACATGACTAAGCATATTGTGGACTCTTTCCTAAATAATTTTATTCATGTGCTCTACAATACCATTTTGGGATGGGGGTGAACGGGGCAATCAATTGACACTTAATATCCCTCTCATTACAAAACTGCTCAAATGCCTTAGAGACATATTCATCCCATTGTTAGATTGTAGGCATTTTAGCCTATGCCGAGATTGGTTCTCAACCATGATAATAAAATGCTGAAAAATAGCTAACACCTCTTTAATTGGATATGCCCAAATCTTATGCAAATAATTGTCAATGAATGTCATAAAGTACTTAGCACCATTTGATGACTGACATGTGTTAGCCCTTCTACGAAGACACAACTAGAGAGCATGTAGAAGAAGACAAAAGAAAAATAAAAAATTTACAAAGGTATGAGTGTGTGCAATTTTAAAATTACTTGGAATTAATTTTGTATAAGAGCATTGGGCTTGATCCCATGCAAATTGTAACGACTAATATCAGCCAAGCCAATCAATAAAAAATTAAAAAAATGTAAATGGCATATGCAAGTGAAAGAAGGCCAGTCTAAGCATATGCAAAAGAAGGGTGCACTGTATAAAAACTAGAAAGTGAATGGATATACTCATTCTTATGGTGTGCAATCTTGTGAGCTCTCTTCTTGCTTCTTGCTTGCTTATTGCTTGAGAGAGAGAGAGAGAGAGAGAGAGAGAGAGAGAGAGAGAGAGAGAGAGAGAGAGAGAGAGAGAGAGAGAGAGAGAGAGAGAATTTGTGTGTATACAAGTATGTGTGTGTGCTGGTCGAAGAAGCTCTTGCTTCCTTCTTCTTCTTCTTCTTCTTCTTCTTCTTCTTCATGGAGCTTGCACGATGGTCCAAGTAAAGAAGGTGGAGCTTAATTAGGGTGCGTTGCAAGGATCATGAAGCCATTGATGACCCTTTCACAAATAGACTACAATGAGAAGGTAAATCGGTGAGCTTGCTATACTCATTGGGAGAGTTGCAATGTCTAGGTGAGAGGTAGCCATAGCTGCATTGCTCAAAATCCTTAAAACAATAAGCAGTCCATAAGCCTGACGGTCTAGCTCATGAGAGTGATGACATTTTGGTTTTGTTAGTTGCTAGAACGATGGGTTTAAGTAGCTTTCTGCAAATAGGTTATAATGAGAAGGTAAATCGATAAGTTTGCTACACTTGTTGGGAAATTTGCAATAGTTAGGTGAGAGGTAGGCATAGTTGCATTGCTCGAAATCCTAAAAATAATAAGTGGTCCATAAGCCCAATGGTCTAATTCATGAGAGCGATGACATTTTAATTCCATTGGTTATCGAGACCATGAGTTCTAGCAACTAGGTGCATACTCTCCATGCCTGTAATAGAATAGGAGCGCATGCTTCGAAACATTGTATGGATTAGCATAAGATGGTGGACGAATCCAAGAGCCAATTGACTCGTTTATGTGTGTTGGTATTTCAGTTGTGGCTATGTATTAGATTTTGTGTGAGAATTGTAGGAAGGTAGAATGAATAAAATAAGGTTTGAAACCTTAGAAAAATCTTTAAAAAATATAAAATTTTGAAGTCTTGGTGGTCGACAGAATGTGAGAAGCAAGGGGATGCTACAAGTAAGGGGCTTGAAAGAGTCTTTGAGTTGCTCAAAAGCAGGGTTCTTACTTTTTCATGGATCTAGTATTGCATTATTGAGTTTGCTTTTCACATTTGTGTTGGGTGTTTGCATTTGTGCCTTTCGTGTTTTACTTTTATAAAAAAGCTTTTATAGTGGAAGAGCTTATAAAAATAGGTGAAGAAGAGCAATCATAGTTGGAATCTCAAGGTGCAAAGGAGGGCAAAAGAGATACATGAATGACCTAACGGTAGTGAAGGTTCCATCTACCCCATCCCAAACAAGCAAATATGTATGCTCTTGAAACATTACATTAAGTGGTGCTTTATGTGAGCAAATTTGGTTGGAATTTTCTCTCTTTCCTACCTTTTATAGTGTCTTCTTCAGCATAGTGACCCCTCATTTTTAGTTGAAAGGCAACTAGGCCTTACCTTACTTTGATTGATCAAAACTACATTTGATGGGATGCAACTATGAACAAGTATGGGATAGTTAGGGCTCATGGGTTGAAATTTTACTAAGTGGGCCAAATCCCTAACAAAAGGGGATTATTTTGGTTTGTAAGCCAAATTTAATTGGATGTGGGAACAACCAAATTTGTATTGATTGGGGATGAGGGGGACCTATGTATAATACTTGGCCAAATTGCCCTTCAAAATACACTTGGCCAATAGGACTAACTCTCAACCAAATTGGCCTTGAAAATTATCTCGACTAATAGGCCTAATACATGGTTGAATTGTTCTTGAAAATACACTCAGTTGATAGCCCTAACTTTTGATCAAATTGGCCTTGAAAGTACCCTCGATCTGTAATGAATGTAAGGAATAAATGAGGAATGCCCCATACATCGACCATTGTGATAAGGTCCTTCAAGTTACATAGGTGCCAAGATGGGGATCTTGGTATTGAAGAAGGAATAGTGTACTAGAGGATGTACTTAACGACCTCCTCATTAGAAGTGTTTTTGATTGCGCACCTGCAATTGTCAATGTCCCTTTGTAGGTAAGTTGTGCTTGTGCTCTTTGTGATCAAGACAACCTATTTTAGTTGGCATAGAATCAGGATGTAAAGCTTGTGTAAGGTGTATACAAAGAATAGGATTGATGCATGCATCTTGATGTATTCACTAAGATAGATGTTGCCATCGTAGGTGCCGTGGCCAAGTGGAAATAGGAATGGAAACACTGTATTTTTCAATGTGATATCTAGCCAGGTCAAGCTTCTTGGAGGTAAGCTGTCCATCCTAAACATTGCTATTCTTTCTATGAGACTATTATTATTTAGTAATATGATGCATGTGAACTCATGTTGATTGGCTCTTTCGAGTGCGTGTCATCATCTTGGCTCGACTATATTATCAAGCAAACTGTAACCTCTTTCATTCTCATGTTCTGCTTGGAGCATTGGGTCGAATGGAGAGCTTTCACAATGGAAATCTAGAATCTTTTGATGGATTGCTTGGCTGAGGATGCAAAGCCCTGTCCTTACTTGTGGATGTTCTACTATAGCCATGTACTTCTGGATCAGGGGATTATGTAGCATGTTGAAAGTGAACACATCTGCAATATTAGATGTAGTCAATTCTAGTAGATGGCCATGAAAGCGATGCATTATTCCAAGAGATTAGAGGGTTGTCAAGAATCGATTGACGGTCCAAGGTTCCATTTGCAATCACTGTTGTTGTTTTGGAGACCGAGATGGATGTATCAATGATGCTCAATAGTAGAAGTTGTAACAGCTTTGCATTGAGAATTTGTTTTGTGTAGTTTCGTAATAGTGAGAACATGTATTTGTTTCTATCATTGTTTGCAAGATATAATCAGTATGTAGTTATCATCATGTTGACTCTATGTTGTTGGCATGCAAGGATGAGAATAGTGCTTGACAAGCCGTTGCTACTTGTATTTTTTCTGTAGATGCATCATTCTTTTGCAAGATGAAATCATGATATTGCATTGTGACTATACCACAGGATGTGCACATTGTTAGTATTCCAAAAATGCTTTCACATTTTGTTGCCCAAGATGATTCGAATTTGTCTATGTCATACCAAGTTGTAGCAACAAAGGGTTTTTGATGTTTTTCTACAAGCCATAGTTTTCCTTTTTCTGGAAGTCCTGAAGGATGCCTTGTGACTTTGTTTTTGCATACTATGCATCGATGATGATGAGAACGATACATTTTTATCATTCAACTATACTATACTTATTCATAAAAACAACATGCTATACTTCGTAATTACATATTAATTTTTTTTAAAAAGCTAGTTTATCTCTTTAACATACGAGAATGATGATTTTTTTAAAAATTGCTTAATACTACTTCAAATAAATAAATGAAATCAATAAACATTAAAACAAACAAATATTAATAATACTTCAAAAACTAAATGAAATTAAAAAACATGCTATATAGTATGTCAAAGAGTTGCACATGCCTCTTTGTGTTTAAATAATTATGGGAAGGTACCATTCCCTTGTCTATTCAATTTTTTGTCATTTGTTCAAAAGATATATGGTTTCATTTCTTTCAATACATTTTGAAGATAGTTATGCTTTCATTTTTTTCCATACGTTCAAAAGACCGTTTTCTTCACCTTTTGTTTTACTACTAATTAACTATTAACTACTACAAATACTATCGATATTATATAAATCTAACTAATTAAGTAATAATACTACAACTACTAATACTACTAATACTACAACTAGTAGTTAATTATTAACCACTACAAATACTATTGATATTACATAAGTTTAACTAATTAATTAATAATACTATAACTACTAATACTACTAATAAGTCTAACTACTAATATTGTGACTAATAATTAACGATTAACTACTACAAATATCATCATGTCCCTCCTATCGATCTCTCCTTCCTCCCTCAACCATACCCCTGCCACCATCCACCTCTTCGTCTCCGCTTGCTCCTGGCATCTAGCATTCACTTCCCCTTCTCTCTCACTCTCACTCACTCACTCACTCACTCACTCTCTCTCTCTCTCTCTCTCTCTCTCTCTCTCTCTCTCTCTCTCTCTCTCTCTCTCTCTCTCTCTCTCTCTCTCTCTCTCTCTCTCTCTCGTAGCTATATCATGAGTGGCACATGCAAAAGCAATCAACTCCAGGAGAAGGTAGAAGAAGGAGAAGAAGCACAGGAAGATTAAGAAGAAGAATAATACGCAAGAGAACATACAAACATACTCAGGAGCGTACCTTCGATGTCTCAATTGCTGAATCTCTCTCGTGTCTCTTACTTTGTTGGGTCTCTCTCTCTTATTTATTTACTATTACTTTATTATCTTTAGCATTCTGTTGCCTATTAGTAGCCAAGTTGGTAGACAACACATTCGTCATTCGTTGGAGCAGCTACAAGTGCACATGTCATAGCACCACACACACGTTCTCATCACATACTATGCACATGACACTCGTGCAAGAGTAACACGTCAAGCGTCGATCGTTGAACACATACGCATCTCCACAATCTTGTGTATGACCTTCCTCTCTCCTCACATAAGAGACTAATTTCATAATCAAGGGAATGGCTCATACTACTTAACTCTTCTCCCTTTATATAGGCTTAAGGCTTCCTAATTTTCAAAGCTTTCCATTAAGATTTTTAAGGCTTTTATCGTTTAGAAACTTGAAAAGCCTAAAAACTTTTGAACATTTAAGCTTTTGTTGTGTATTGAGAACGATTTTTTTGAGGGGACTTTATTTGTTTTTCTTATAATCTTTTTGAAATTCTCAAGCAGATAAGGTAGCTATAATTCTACATCATGGTAAATATATTTAATTTCCTAGTTTTCCTTGTGCAACGATAGGTTCACTCTCTCCCTTGGACTTGATCGCTACCCATGTACATCCTCGCCATCATTAGCACTCTATATGCCCTCCCTTCCACGTGCCTACACCCCGCCACTAGTTTCCCACATGCTGGCGCTTCCTTAAGTGTGACGACACTGTTGTTGCTAGCATCATCAATACTAGGCCCTGTATTCATTATTTACATTGGCAATCATCAATGGTGCGGCACAGTCTTGTAGGAAAAAGGTTTTTAATAGTGTAATGAAAGCTAAAGCATCTCGTAGGAAAAATGTTTTTAATAATATGACAAAAAGAGGGGTTGAAGGAAAAAATGAGAAAAAATATAAAGAAAATGTGATCTTACGCTTTATGATTGCACAAACCATTAGGTCGAGATGATTGGCCATTGAAAGGCCTATGCCAAGTAGGAATGAGCCATACTACTGACTCTATATCGACCCGACAAAGACAAGATGGACGATTTGACCCCAAATGATTGAAATATTATTTCCTTCTTCATCTCAACTTTAACCAAATAGGCCTTTAGGCCTTAGGCTTATTCAAATCAGTCTCATGAGACCTTGATAGTGCTTGAACAATCAAGGCTGTGGCCTATTGGTCTTACAATTTCTTGGAACAATTTGAGTAGGTTTATGAGGTGAACAACCTCCAAGATGTTGCCCAATGTACACAAGCCTTCGGGTTGTGCGTGGGAGAAAAAGGATGCACCTAGTTCACCAGCCTTGATACCACCGTACGCAATGATTTTGATACCATAAAGGAGTTGTCATGTAGCTACGCAGACACTGTGTGAAAAACCTTGAAGTGCATCATCATCTGGCTTTCTTATTAATCTTGAGAGTCAATGCCATATTAGTCATTAGTGTCAGTATCCATAGTATATGGATGGTTCAAAAATCTCCTATTTTAGACTATTTTTGATATTTTGGATATTATTTCTTGTAAATATCCAAAAAAGGTGTAGAAAACTTCTAGAATAGGGTGACATGCAAAAATCAAGTTGTTTTTTCAACCAATTTTGGGAGATCTCATGCAAAAAGAAGGGGCTTCCAAATTCGTGCAGTGCGTGATCGAAGTTTACAGGTAGTAAACAACACTTAGAATGGGGAGAGGAAGAAGGAGTAATCTGGGAGAATTCTGATCACGTATCCTGATGTTTTACCTCTCTCTCTCTTTGAGAGCCAACGGAACCATCAGATTTGTGGTCTAAGAAGTAGAGAAGAAGCTAATGTTTGGTGCATGTTTTTGGTCTACCAGGGAGCTCTAGGAGAACTAATGCTTGGAGATTTCTTCCAAGTAGTCCCAGACAAGGATTTTGTTTATTTTCTCGAGTTCTACTAATATATAGTGCTTTGATTCATTGAGCTTTGTCTTTATCTTGTGTACCTCTTGTCTATTCTTTTTCTTCTCTTCTACCTCCTATTCTCCACTTCCTTCTCTCTCTGATCCTTAGTGGATACAACCTTTCGACTAAAAACCCTCTGACAATGTCTTCATTAAGAGATTCTTCAAACCAAGATAACGGATAACCTAATTGTCAAATTGACGAACATTAGTTAAAAGGACAAAGAGGAAATGCGAGATTACATAACTTATATTTGGAGTTGGAGTCTCTACAAAAGGATTCCAATAGCGAAATGATCCACTCAAAAGGAAATATGTACCGTATTCATTAATGGATAAAGGATGAAGAGCTCTTGTAGGGTTGACATCAACTCAACAAGGTTACCAAGGCCACCCAAACCTACAATCACACATCCACCAAAAGTGATGCACCAATAAGTTTCGTTGAAGAAATAATTGAGGAGAGACTATACGTAAATCCATATGTCACTTATGATGAAGAGTGTTGTCCTAACTTAATGGACTTTTGACCAATTCTAGCCATGGCTTTAGGTAGGGGATGGGGTTGAGGTATGGGAGGAAACCCATTGCAAGAACCATTGGCTTGCTAGACATGTGGCCACTCTGAACATGCTCCTTCACCCTCAGTGTTGCTTCCACGGCTAGAATGAGAGAAGATACCAATGATGAGCTTAAGGAGATGAAGAGAAGAAGATGGCTTCATGATCCATGCTCCTCACTCTCTCATGCTCTCACCTCATAAAAATCTTGCTTTTTGTTTGCACTTACCAAAGAGATGGAATGGAGAAGAAGGGGAAATGATGCAAGGATCTTCTCATAACCATTCCTTCACTTCCTCTCCTTTACTAACTCTCAAGATAATAATGCAACAAGAATGCAAAGTTTGCACACACATGAATAGCTTGATCTATTAGTCTTTATTTCTTTTATACATGAACTCTAAGTTTAGGGCTTCCCTATCCCCCTTGGGCATCCAACCCCTTTTTGTGACCTCATGGTAGGACTTATCTCCTATCTCATGTAGCTACACCCTAGTCTTGATCCAAAAAAATGTACCAGTAATAAGTTGTGACCACAAGGTGCTACTAGGTCAAATATAATTTTCATGGAAGGGAAATTGGCTCTCTATCCAACTTAATTTTGCAATAATTTATTTTCAAAAAATTATGGGCCTTTGTCTCTTTGCAGTTAACAAGATGATGGGAGAAACACAATCAAGACTATAGATCATATAAGGAGAAAGGCATGAGGTATCCTCAAAGAGGTAAGAGAAGCCTAGGTTAAAAGGTGAATGACAGAATGGCTGTAGCATTTTGCAAAGACTAAAAAAAAGAGGAAATTTTATTTATCTTGAAGATGTAAAGGCTTAATGACATATTTTTGACTTAAGGTTTTCTTTTCTTCTACCAAAAGTTGATTCCTCATCATTAGGTTATCTAATTCATCTAGCCTCCCCTCTTGATCCCCTTCTAGACTTATGTCATGCTAAAACGAATCACTTGATGCCTCATCCTCTTAGGTTGCTTCACAAATCTCTTCCATCATCTCGCATACTTCCTCATCTATGGATTGATCTCTTGTCCTTTCTTCCATTCTTCTTGAAAACTCCACCAATTTGCTATTAAAATGGATGCATCCTTGTTACAGGCAGAAACGTAATCCTCATCCTCATCCTCATCAAAGGTAGAAAAATGAGCCTCATCCTCTTCTTCTTCACTATTCTCAAACTCTTCTTCCTCCTCACTCTCATCTCCAAATTCTAGGAGCATTATCCTAGAGATGTGAAACGTTCTTCTCTAACCTCTCTTGCACTCGTAAATAGTACATCATTCCTTGTCTCTAGTCTTGCTTTACTTTCAAGATCCTCAACCACGACCTTCCTAATATAAGACAAAATTATCATGTACCTCCAAACAAAATTATCATGTACCTCCAAACATTAAATCCACTTATTTTTCTTTAAAACACCATACAGTTGAATCTCCATTGCCTTGATGATCCCTAGGCATCTGATGTGGGCTTGATTTGCTACTTTGATTCTAAATCCTAAGAATTCTACCACATCCAAGCCTAATCTCTATATGCAAGCTTGCTAATCACACCCACATAAGCTCCTCATCTACATGAGCCTTAATTATTGCAATTATGCCCTTAGATCCACCATTAGCCAAATTCTTGGTAGCTGTTATGTACTATGAATCTTCCTTTCCCTGGCTTCTTACTATTTTTGAGTTATTAGTCTTCCCAATAAAGCCTTAGGTAAAAAAGTTCCATCAATGTGTGAATGCTATTAATAGCCTTTCAAGTCATAGATTCACCTTGAACATCTCTTAAAGAAAAGTCTTTGGCATGATAATGCTTTCTTAACTTTCACTTTATAGCTAGCCTCCTCAAATACTTTTTGTTTTCATTTTGCTTGTTCATTTCATAGAATCCTTGCAACTCTAGTGTACCTTTCCCATAGTATATACACTTTTTTTGTGTACCTTTTAAGTATCTAAAGATACATTTCATTCCTTCCCAATGTGGTTTGCCAAGGTTAGACATGAATCTACTAACAACTCCCACTGCATGAGCAATGTCAAGTCGGGTTGCAACCATGGAATACATCAAAGAATCACGAGCTGATGCATAAGGTATGCCCTTCATAATAGTAGTAGCTGCATCATCTTTTGGGCAATTAGCTTTGCTAAGCTTTGTATATATGTGAAGTCATTGTGTTAACTAAGGATTGGAAATGGAGCTATATGCTCTCTTTATCCCCAAATTATCAATATAAAATACATTCTATCTTTTCCTTATGTAGTCCAACTACCAACTCACCCAATAATCCCCTTTAAGTTACTTGTGGTCTTTCAAATACTACTTCTTAACCCTTATTTTGAACTACAACTCCTAACATATCAAACCCATTTTACTCAACATTTAAATCAATGAAAAACTCTTAATTTCACATTCATATTTATTAATACTTCAATATAACCACTGATATACACTAATCATTACTTCAGACCTAAATGGCATTTTACAAAAGAAATACTTTCAAATAGATTCTAGTAGCCACAAAATTTTAATAGAAAACTTTGAACATAAAATAATTTATAGTCTTTCCTCATTTGTGTCACTAAGCTCTTCATTATCAAGGCTTATTAAATTTTCTTTATTACTACTTAGAAAAGTAAAAAATATTCATAATAATTATTTTAAACTCAAAAATTTAAACCCTCTTAACTAGATATTCTTCATAATGAATGCAATCTCAACCCCATTTTTCATCAACAAATTCCTTCATTTACTCTTAATATTCACTAATTACTTGCTAAAAACACAAAAAAACTACCATTTTCAACCTTAAAAAATAGATGTCTCTAATTTTAGAGATCCATTAAAGCTAAGAATATATGAGGAGATCCATCATACTATAATTAAAATTTATTTTTTGGTTTCATTTTTAATCATTTACTAATCTTCTTAATTTTATCTAATTATGGCAAAAAACTATCATTTTTATCACTAAAATACTTATATCTCTTAAAGAGTTCATCTCCAAAAGGTAAAACTTCATACCTAGATTCATCTTACTATGTTTTAACTCTATTTTGATTTTTTTTCCATTAAAACTACCCATATTTCTTAATATCTATTAATTATGACCTAAAAATACATTTTTTAGCCCATTATGTAGTAATTTCTTATCATTTTAGTCCATCCAATGCAATCATTCAAATTATTTTATTTATTTAAACATGAAAAATTATAAACTCAATGGATTCAATAACAATTCAGACTATGCACTTTTCGTTCAATCTTTAATAGAACTTGACATACCCGATTAATAAGAGAAAGAAAGATCATATCCATATTTGATGATGCTGATGCTCACTTCTCCTCTCCTTTCATGCTCAAAAATCTTGAAATCTCAATCTCCCATGTTTTTCTCTAATATCCCCTAATTTTTCCTTAATCTTGTCGAAAAGTCTCTCTCCCTCCTATACCCAAGAATGCTTTTCAAGAATGGAATGATGAGGAAAAAGATGAGAAGAGGGATTGTCTGCAACATATGATGTTGAAATGGAGGCCAAATGTTGTAGCAAACCAATCAACATCCTCATGCAACATGGCGCCCATTCTTTTGCTCCTCTTCTTGCTTCTTTCTCAACCCCCCACTTCCCATGATATCCTCCAACTTCTTGAATATTCTTTTTTCAAATTTTAAGGTTTTTCCACTTGAATCGAATCTTTTTTGGCACCCTTCCACATCTCTTGATTTATTTTTGACCTTGCCTATGGCTTCTCAATCCTAATGCTATGTATGCATGCTAAATTATACTCGCATTTTTCCTATCTTTAAAATGTTTACGTTTTTTACTAAAAATATTTTCCTGCATCCACTTTCTATTACTTACTATTTTTTCTGCTCCCTAAAATTTTTCGTCTAAAATATCTCGATGCTCTACTTCTAATTCCACCTTAGCATGATCAAATACGACTTTATGATCTTATTTATATTAAATTTTAATAAAAAGTATTGTGTAATACAGTGCAAAAGCCCTTTAGTTTTGCATTAAAAAAAAGTGTAAAAATAGCTCAAAATAAGCATTTATCATTCCTCCCTCACTAGCTTTAGTGAGCTGCCATGAATTAATGCAACAGGAAGTGTTGCGGTCTTCAAGTACTACTTCAATGGCGGCATCATCTACTAGAGCTTCAGAGCCAATGAGCCAATAACTATGTTGTGAAAAAAAAAAAGCTCTCGCCCTCCACGCTGCGAGCATCTACGTGAGCACAATTATAAAAGTTGCAAAAGCACACAGAAAATACTAGTAGACACTAAAAAGATAGAAAAACCATCTAATGCTTGGGATATAAAGTAGACAACCAAAGGAAAGAGAGCAGTGAAAGAGTTTGAAACATGTGCAAACTAGCGGTCCCCTTACTCACTCTCCCCACTAAAGTGCATAGCGTAATTTCATCCACAGCATATGTAGTATACCAACTATGAAGTATTCTAGAGCCACTAAGCAACAATAATCCCTATAGGCAAGAAAATGCCATAATACTTTCCTACTAGAAAATATGCTTTTGAAATAGCATAACTGAGAAGGTCCATGCCTAACAAAGAACCCCAAACAAGGCAAACTAATATTACAATATCAAATAGGACTCCTATGGTTTAGATACTAATCCTCCATGTTCTACTAGAAAAACCAATAAATGGTCCCTGACTCCCAACTGTCCTTGTTTTTTTTTTCTCATTCTTTTCTGTCTTTTAGTATTTTCCTATTTTTTTAAGAAGTTTTCGAAGTCAAAAGAGTATATATTTATTCTCTTGCCCAAAAGGTTCCACCCCAAAGAGATGCAAGGCATCTAATCCAGGAGGGCACCCGTCAAGGAAATCCCTACAACCTAGGAGGACTTTAGAGGTGATCGTTATCTTCTTTTGGTTTTTTTTTCAACCCTTCGGTCTTTAGGGGTTTTGTTTTGTTTTTTTTTCACTTTGGAAGAATAAATAGATAAACTCTTCTGAACTCGATTTATGTTAATTTAGTTTAAGTCTCTATTCATAAAGGAAACAACTACAAGGCTAGGAATTCATCACTAAATTAAACTTTCAAATACTTCAGCTCAACAGTTTCACTCGAGAAATCTAATCTAGCACATAATATTACTCACGCTGCTTGGGCAAACGATAGACAAAGATACCCACTAGTGCGCAGTATATCACATCCATGCTACTACTACAAATTTTGTGGAGAGAATATTGTTGTCTAGCTACCCAACATTGTTGAAAGGAGTAATAAAGAAAAAGGTAATAAACTCTATTAGATTCCTAATCAATCACCACATACAATAAAATTCACTAAGTCATGCACACACACCACCCCTTTAGATCATTTCTTAGTGCTAATATCCCATCCCATTTTGGTGTAGCTCACTTATATACTTAATCTTATAGGTGTTTAGGTATATTTAGTTTGATTTTTTTCCATGAATGATCTATTTAAAAATTTTAAATTAGTCCAACCAATTAAGGTGTAGTTTTTTCTTTTCAAAAGAGCATAGATAGTATTAGGTGAAGTAATGAAATAACCTATTCATAAAGATGACATTGCAACTCCAAAGTATAGCTAAAATAAACATGTAGCAGCTTCCAAATTATAACAATAATCAAATCTGCAAAAAACTCAACCACTAACCACTAAACCATTAACGGGTTAGAGCAATAAAGAGTGAAACTCCCTTAGAAAGTTGTTCACCTAGCCAAATTGCCTTGTTATGAACTCATAGCACTGAAGGCATATCCCAACCATGCGTGCAACTATCTATGTGGATACTAACTAAACTAAAGTGTGCTAAAGCCGAAAATGAAAAAGCATAAATAAGACTTGCTATTTAAAAAAAAAAGGGTTTGTGACTTTGTTTTGTTTTGTTTTTTTGGTATTCTATGTTTTTTTTGAAATAAGGTAAAGTAAACACAAAAGAATCTAAAAAAACAAAAGATCTAAATCGAAATCCTCACACTCTCTAAGATCCTCTAAAACAAATAATAAACCTAACCCAAAATCATTGACACTATCAAAATCAAACCTACCAACTAAACTACTATCTATAGGATGCTCTTGAAGGGCCTCCAATACAAGCACATCAGAAGTCATAGATTTGCTATTAGGTGCATCACAAGAATTCTCCATTATCTCATGGAGGGGAGTATAAGCTACATCATCAATATAATGCATAGATGCTACAGGTAAACATCCCAAAGAGCAACTTGCCATCGCATCCATGTATAGAAAAATGTAGTCTCAATAATGACAACTATCATCTAATGCAAGATCTAAATATGATGGAGTTAGATAGTAGACAATAGCTTGATATCTGGCAAACTCCTGCTACTCTCTATCCATCTAGTACTGATGAATACCATGCTCAGGTGTACAAACACTAGCATAATCATGATGCTGATAAGTGTAACCGATAGCTTCCTGCATGGCCGTGGTACGAAAACAAAGAAAAGAAAAGAAAAGACAAGGTGAGGAATCATAACATCTCACCCAACACCCAATCAGAAAGTGAGTTGTGCAAGAAGTGTCGGGAACCTTTGCAGAAGAAGAGTCAAGCATCCCCGAGTCCATGACATCTAGGAGATAAGCGATCCCGCAGCTCCATACAACACGGAGCAATCCAAGAATGCTTCTCATGAAGCAAGCACAACTCGTCAGTGCACGGCTGTAAAGCATCAGAGTCGCGTATAGCATCAGCGTGGTGCATATAAGACAGTGGAGAGTAGTCAAACTCTCCAGAGTCAATCATTGAAAGAGGGCCAACATCCCGGACACTCGTCCAACGGGGTCTCAAGACTACATGTGGCCTCAACGAAGTGGAAGACTGACATACGGCTGGCTGTCTAGCTTGCAAAACTACAAGAAAGCGGCTCTCATAAGCCTACAAGGGGTCTAGTGACTGACCACCAACATCCTGACCCTAACTGCTATGCATACCTATGTCATCTGGGCCAATAAGTGCCTCATTTTCAGCATAAACAGCTTGCTGTAATGGCACTGTAGTTGCTATAAAATAAGCCATAAAGCATACTGAACGCTCATCAAGAGGGCTAAGAGGTGTCTGCATCTCATAGAATATAGCATGATGGCTGCATATGATTTGCTGGGCATCCAAATCCCATAATTTGTAGGCCTTAAAGTCACCATCTCCATAATCAAGGAGGATACATCTACATGACATACGCTCATGTGGCATATGTACAGATGCTTGGCAACCAAACATCCTCAAGTAATCATAGGAGGGTTGCATGCCACTCCATGCCTCATGGGGTGTAATACCATCCAAGGTCAAGCATGGCATCCTGTTAACCAAATAGACTGCTGTCATAAGGGCCTCAGCCCAAAAGCCATAAGTCAACCTAGCTGTGGTAAGCATAGAAGCAACCTTTGCCTGTAAGGTCAGACACATGCCATGAGCAATCCCATAATACTATGGGCACAAAAAATCAATGCCATACTATTGACAAGAGGTCCGAAAGCTGGGAGAGAGAGCATGACTCTCATAATCAATCTGCAAGCACCTAGGCCTGCTACTAGCAGAATCCATAAACCTGTCAAGCATAACTGCAACATCCTCAATCTACACAAAGGGAAAAGCCCAAACACAATGGGTAGCATGATCAACAAAGGTCACAAAGTATGATGCTCCACCAAGTGACTGGGAAGGCATAGGTCCATATACTGCACAATCGACAAGATCTAGAGGAGCATGCCTCATACGATCGCCATAAGCCAAGGGGGATTCGCAAGGACCAAGAGTACAATCAGGGCAAGCATCAAGATCTATAAGTGACATAGGAGGCAGCAATGAGTCTGAATGAGACAAGATCTCCATCTCTTTGTGGTGCATATGGCCTAGGCGATAATGCCATAACAATGCATGTGGTATCCGGATAACTGCAACCATAGAATCTCCCACATGAGAGACATGCACTGGGTAATGAGAACCAACTCGAGAACCTCTGGCCAAAACCAAACAACCATGACAGATCTTCCATGACCTATCCTGAAGAGAAACAGAGTAACTTGCATCATCCAACTGACTGATAGAAATCAGGCTCTTACTGAGCATGGGAACATGTAGAACATCCCTAAGCATAAGAGAAGTCCCACTAGGCAAAGCTAGGTGTATGTTCCCTGTACCAACAATAGCATAAGTCTGCTCAAGGCCCAGATCAATACATCCATTAACCTCCCTGTAAGACGAGAACCATGCTCTATGAGGGGTAACATGATAAGATGCCATAGAGTCGAAAAGCCAATCAAAGGCATGGGCTTGATCATTGAGCAAGTAAGCTGTAGGGAAACTAGATGACAGGAGGACATGCTCAACTACATCATCATGGGTAACTGCATGTACCTCACCACTAGAAAGAGTGGTAATACCTGTTGCATCGCTGACTCTCTACTCATGTTGAATCCATCTCTATCTCTACTGCTCTCTAATCCGTCTAAAGTATTTTCTTTGAACATGTCCAAGCTTCCCACAATGGAAGCAAACAACATTTGAAGTAGAAGAACATGTAGAAGATGACAAGGAATCCAAGTCATCATGAATAGGGCTATCCATAGCATCCATGGAGCTCAAGTAATCGAGGGCTATCCCAACATAGGGAACTTGCTCATAAAGACAATCATCTGCTAGTACATCAGTGGTAGAAGAATGTTGCAAATGCTCATGAAACCTCAATGGATGGGAGGACTTAAAGGCATCAATCAAGGATGCAAAAGCTCCCACATGAAGAAGAGTCGTAGCCAACTGCATGACATAACCAACCACAGTATAGTAAAGCATAAGACATTTGTCATAAGAGCATATGATATTCAGCCATGAAATCAGCCCATAACCATATGCATATGCATAGCTCTGTAGTACATCATGCCACCAAGGAACATCCAAGTCAAGTAAAGACTGACAAGTGGCAAAGCATCATGCAAGAGTCAAGCTCCAGGTGAAGCCCAAACATCTATACAACAACATCCAAATAAGTGGCTAGACCATGTGCATAGATGGGTAAGCATACATAGCATCTGCTCTCTAACATGGACGGGCAACAGGAGCCCAACCAACTAGCATAGAAGCTAGACAACAGAGGAGCAAGAAAGCCATAACTATAAATCCCAAGCACTATCCAAGTCCATTGATCAGTAAGTATCCTGCATATCAAATGCAAACGAGCAATCATAGCTCAATAGGCAACTGCCAAAACAAGGGAGCAGTTCACTGCTCAATACCTATAAGTGCATCCAAGTAATAGCCAAGATCCATAATCGGAGCATCAAATCGCATATAGTATCCAAGGTCGTAACGGAAAAAGCCAAGTCAATGTCCAACTGCTCAAGGGAATACTCAAATGAATGTCGAGACAAGCTCAAACAACTGCCATCCACAGCCAAAGCATAAAGCATTCACCAAGACATCATAACCCGTACTGGGTAGCCTAGGCATAAACCATGTCATAGATGAAATGCCAGCTGCAAAGAAGTGACAGTCAAACCCAAATCGAGCTCTAATCTTAGCTCAAAAGCATTCCGGAGCATAAACAAGACATGTGGCATAGTCCAAATACATCATGACATCATACCGAGTAGCCGGGAGCACCCCGTGACCAATAGGCATAACCCAACTGTAGCATAAATAGCTTCAGTCCTGAAGTTTCCAGCAGCATATAACCTCTGTAAACTGAGCAAATCATTGCTCAATCCAAGCTCAAATCCATAGGCAAACCATAAGCATACATTCCCGTATGTATAGGTACCAACTGGGCATAATCGGGCATCAAATGCCAAGACCTGTAAGCATAAAATTGAAGTAACAAGTGGCTGCCCTGTTTTGGACAGATCTGGGATTGTTCAAAATAGTCAATGACTGAGCTAAATTAGCTCCAAATGCGTCTCACATAAGAGACATAACATCCATAAGTGATCCGGTATCAATAGACATCAGTAGAAGCATGACATAAGCCATAGGCATACAAATACATGCTGTCTCAGACCTGAAATCTGTTGCAGAATATTCTGTCATCAGAATTTGGCAAATCTGATATCACCATCGTGTCCGAAGCATACCAAAACCCTAACTTAGACTCTTACCTTGCCTGAATATGACAAAAAGAGTGATTTTTGGGCCAGATTTTGAAACAAGCGCAAAAAAAACGTGAGCTGGCTAGGGGGGTCTACTATTCCACGTGTCAACAATGGGGCCCAAAGGGGGCCCAAATGGGGGCCAAAGAAGGCCTACACCAAGCCTCAGCAAGCCTTGATAGGCTGGAAACAAGATCTAGGTGAAGGAAGCTCCAAGAGGTGTGAGCTATGGCTGCCCACAACCTGTGAAAACCCTGTTGAGCTGAAAACTGAGTGAGAATGAAAATCTCATACCTCGTGTGGAAGGCCGGGATGAGCTCTTGAAGACCTTCTCTGATACCAGTTGAAGGGGATGCAATGGCAGTGGAGAAGGAGAAGAGGAAGATGCGGGAGAGAAGAGCACACACAATGTAGGTGCTGTCCAACTGAACTGACAGCCTTATTGCACTATCATATTATATACAAATAAAGAATGGGTGGTCACAATATACACGGGTAGGCCCAGAGGCCTTTTACCCCAACAGATATTGTAAACAAAATATAGTCACAAAATGTACACCACAACACATCTCACCCCGTGGAGCATACAAAAACCTATCATGCTTCTGAAATTGAGGAATACTATAAGGTCCCGCATGTATAGGATCAGAACTATCGGCATCGAGGTGAGGTCTGAGGGCATCCATCCATAGAATCTCCATACTTGCATCCCATGAAGAATTCCCCCTACTCATATAAAACAAAACAAAACACCAAAATGAGCAAGAAAGAACAGTCAAATGATTTTTTCTACACCATTTGACCTAAAGTTCCCAATTACGTCACAAAAGGTTTCAAGCAAAGACCATAAATGTGAAAGGGTTCATGTACTGCCTCTAAGTCTTGAATATCCACCGAACCATAATCATAAACCTCTTTAAATTGAAATGGACCTAACCACTGGATACAAAGTTTCTCTATAAATTTATAGTAACAACTATTATACAATAAAACTAAATCATTCTTCTGAAAGTCTTTAAGCTTCAAGTTTCTATCATGCCAAGCTTTCCATAGTTTATAACATGCTTTTATACCTTGTAAAGAAAACATATGATCCTCATAAAGCTTAACTAACTTACATAAGTGATTAATAAGAGATTCTCGCTCTCCAAATGATTAGATAATGCAACACACAAAAAGTAAGAACTTCCAATTCAATAGGAAATACAACTTCAGTCCCATAAACTAGACTAAAAGGTGTGTTATTAGTTGTTACCTTGTAATCGGTCTGATACGCCCAGAGTGTCTTTGACAAGTGCTCATCCCAATCATGTCTATTCTTGGTTCTACTATTTTGGTTAAGGTTGTCATCACAATATGATTAATAATCTCTATAGCAATGTTGGCTCAAGGATAATAAGGGGTAGACTTTCAATGTTTGATTTTATAGAGATCCATCGATTTTGAAATTAAATTAATCGAAAAATGAGATCCATGATTACTAACTAACTCTAGTTGACAGCCAAAGCAAGTAATAATATTATCATAAAGAAATAGAGCGACATCATTGCCCCAATCAGTCTTATGCGCTTTAGCTTCCACCCATTTAGTTACATAATCAGTACATACCAAAATATATCTATTAGAACGATATCATGTAATTGGATCAATTGAGCCAACAAAATCTATACCCCACTTCTCAAAAGGTACAAGGGCTAATATAGGGGTTAATGGCATTGCAGAACATTTAGTTGGTCTCCTAGTACATTGGCATTTATCACATTTTCTACAATGTTCATATGTATCCTTGTATAATATAGGCCACCAATAACCAACAAAAAGCACTTTTCTTGATGTTAAATCTCCTACAAAATGGCCACCACAACGTCCATCATGTAATACAGTTAAGATTTGTGGTACCTCATCTTCACAAACACACCTTCGATAAATTTCCACAAGAGGAAAATACTTATATGGATAGCCTGACATCAAAATGTAAGATCATGACTACAATAAAATATGACAGCATTCATGCTTAGTCGCAGTTGGTGGGTATTTAGCCATACTAAGAAAATTTGTAATATTCGCATACCACAGTATTGTGATAGAAACTTCGAACAATTGAGCATCATGTAGATCATCATCTGCACCCTTCTCTATATTATCAGTCATTAACCGAGACATATGGTTTACAAGAACATGTGATCGATCAGCATGAGTAATTACTTCAAAATCAAATTCTTGTAAAAGCAACATCCGTCTCGTAACTCGCCCACTAAGTTTGGGTTTTTTTAACAAGTACTTCAATGCTTCATGATCCACATAGAAGATAAACTTGTTGCCTAATAAATAATGCCGAAATTTAGTAATGGCAAACACCATCGATAAGCATTCTTTCTCAATTGTGGTATAATTTTTCTTTGCATTACTTAAATTACAACTAGCATAATATATTGGATGATCAATATTCTTATCATTTGCTTGGCACAGAACAACTCCCATTGTATCCATAGAAGCATTAGCATGAATGTGAAACTCTTTAGTCCAATTAGGTGAAACCAAAATTGGTGTTTCCACTAACTAAATATTTAGTTTCACAAATGCAGCTTGACACACTAAGTCCCAATCATAAGGTTGATTCTTCTTGAGTAAGGTGGTTAAAGGTGCAACTACTATTGCAAATGACTCGATAAATCACTAATAAAAATTTAGATGACCAAGAAACCCTCGTAATTGCTTCAAGTTTTGCGATGCAAGTAAATAATTAATTTTTTGTATTTTTTCCATATCCATTGCAATGCTATCCTCACTAGAAACTACATGGCCTAATAATATGCTTGGTGGCACTCCAAAAACACACTTCTGTGGATTCAAAGAGACTCCTCTACTCTCACAACATTGGAATATCTCTTGCAAAAAATGATCGTCCATATTTTCTTCATCACCATGTATATAGAAGTTATCCAAGAAAACTTCCATCCATTTAATCAGAAAATCTTAAAAAATGACCATCGTTGCTCTTTGAAAAGTAGCTAGCGCATTGCACAAACTAAATGACATTACCTTATAGGTAAAAGTGCCCAATCTGTAGTGAAAGTAGTTTTGGGCTAATCTTTGGGGTTAATGAGAATTGATTATATCCACTAAACCCATCCACAAAAGAGTATAATTGATGGCCTGCCATCCTACCTAACTCAAAAAAGGTAAAAGGAAAATGATCTTTATGAGTGTGCTTATTTAGTGCATGATAATCCACATATATTCGAATTTTATTAGAGTTCTTCTTAGGAACAATGACTATAGGTGAAATCCAATCACTCTACATGATAGGATAGATAAAACCCATATGTAACAACTTAGTAATTTCAACATGCACTTTGTCTGCATAATTAGGATTGGTGCATTACTGACATTAGCATATAGGTCTGACACTAGGTTTAGTATCAATATAATGTTGACACAATTTAGGTTTCATGCCTTTCAAATCTACATAGCCCAAGTGAACACATGAGAGTATTGTTTAAGAATATTCTGTAATTTTTCCAAAGCAACACCTTGTAATAGACTACCCAATAATAGAAATTTATTGGGCGCCACTTCAAAACATGTTGCTTCAATTTCGAATTGCACACATAAGCTGTTTGAACCCTGTTAGGTTTAATCCACTGGTGCCTTAGTAGATCTCATAATGGGTATATGACATAGCCTATTACCCACTCGTGTAGATCGCCTATCATTAACCTCAGATGATGGATCTTGAGATGGAGATTTACAAGATGTTTGATACACAACTAATGCCTTGGAAGACTCCTCAGGTTGTGAAAACTCAATGATCTCAACCATGTAATGATCTAACACATCTTGCCTCCCCATTGATGCTTGTGAATCCTTTAAACAATACAATCTTTGTATATTTATTCCTAATTTGGTCATGCAAATTCTAATGATAATGTCATTAAATTTGATTATGGCACCCAAGACATTGTTGATCATGCTAAGTCCACCTCCATTTCTTTCGCTGTAATTTAAGTATCAACAAGTGAAGATTTTCATTTGCTTCTCGTTGTATATGACAACCTAAATAGTGAATAATCCTCTTAAGATCTATGAAATTTGTTCGAACCACTGGTTCGTGCCGTGAAAGATGTGGTTCAACCCCATCACCATAAACTATAAAGTCCATAATATTTTCAACAAGATGTGGTAAAATCCCTTTTTTACCCCACTCCACTTACTCACGTAGATAAATTTCCCATCCCCGATCTTAAGGACACTCCCCTTTTGGGATGATTCAGTCGATGTAATTGATGATAGAGCCAAGGGACATTTGTAGCTCCTTGCCCCCTATGAGTAGGTATCATGACTCTTTCATTTTTGTATGTTGAGTTTGCCTCTGATTGCAAAGCACTAATCGTGCATCCCTCTTAGCTCATTGGTCCCATCAATTGAAATTTTACTTGTTCCATGTTTCGCTTCTCTTGTAACACCTACTCATAGCAAAATTCTCAGTCTGAATCACAATATCTGTTTCATCACTTGCCTCCTCTATTTTGTCCTCTGATTCTTCTTCTTGGGTAATGACTCAAGAATTAAATTCAAAGAAGAAATCCTAAGAATGATCATGCTCTTGTATTCCCTTAACAGTTGACCTTGTGCCCTTCCTCATTAAGCTTCTAGCATCAAGACTAGAAGCCTTCTATTCTTCTTTCACATTTTCCTCATCCACAGAAACTTATAATAAATTAGATAAAACACTATCAAAAGGTGTCAACCAATTAGTTGTATCACTATCACTATCATCTTCTAAAGAATAGTGCCTAAAATACTTCCCCATTCCCAAGGGTTTTGCAACATGCTTTTGGTGCACCACATTGACTGTTGTATTATCCTTGTCTTAACAAGGCTCTATGATGTAGATCCCTATATAACCAAGCATAATTTTGCTCAGTATTTGAGCTCTCATTTAATTCATCCTTGGTTCTAGAGGCATCAAAAAAACATTGCAATAGCAATTTTGTCTCCTGACATACTACTTGAGCTATTCGGTCCAACTCCTATTATAAACATTTTTGCAGCAACAAGCATATGCAACTCTAGATTCCAAAGAGATCTGACTACTGTACCATTTGTTGCATTTCCGAGGAGCTTTGTCTGACACTAATTTTAGGAGGGTTTTGAGTTGTCTATAGATTTGCAAATTCAGGAGGGTTCTGAGTTGTCTACAGATTTGCATACCCTTTTCTGAGTTGTCTATAGCGACACATTTTGATGAAAGACATTGTCACTATCTAACTGATTGGAAGCACCATTGTCTTCTTGGTCACATGTTAACAACCACAATTGGACACTTACAGTGCTATGAGTTGTTCTGCTAATTCATGTTTGGGAGTGAGCACTAATCCTAATACAGAAGCAATCAGATCAAATTAAAATCTCAATTTCTATACAGGCAGATTACAAGTAGATTTCTAATACCCTCTATATAATTTCCTAGAATGCAAAATCTATAGCCATGAGCAGAGCTTCAACACAGATGGCAATGCAACTTCATCAACATCAGTGGATTATGATGCAAGAGATGCTTCAGCAAGGGTATTGCTCACATGGTTTTGATCCCTATCATGTGCCACAAGGCAATATTGACTCTGAAGTGTCTTATAGGAGGAAAATGGCATCCAGTAGCAATATTATGAGCATCATAAGAGCATTGGAGTTCAGCAAGTCAGTTGCTCACATGCTTGACATGATTGACCTGTTGGCATATGCACTTATGCATTTTGATGCAACCATGATGGCAGCTGAAGTGATAGATGCCGTCCGGATAGAACGAGCACTTGTTAAACATTTGACATCTCATATGGATCAATTGTTGGTACAACCATGCATCTTGGAAGCTCTCATCAATCTTTATGGTAATGCTATTTTGCAAGAGGGTTTAACACATGTATATGACAAGTATATGCTGGTTGTATCGATTGTCATGAGCAGTAATTCAATAAGACTTATTGCAATCATTGCTAAATATGTATAGCAATGAGTATAGCCAATCACTCTCTTAGGAAACTGATACCTATATGGACAACAATTTAACCATGAATAGCATTCATGTACTTCTCAGCCATATGCTTCTCATGAGTACCATGGACAGCAGTATGATTATTCTGTTGCTGATCTATATAGTGAGGATACGAGCAACATTGGGACTAAAACCTATAAAGCTTGGCAATTAACCAGTGATCAGATCAGAGAGTTGCATGCTCAAGGGTTATGCTATAGATGTGTTGGAACCGATGCATTCTAGTCATCAAGACATCTGCAGAGCAAAGAATGCAAGGATATTTGTGGTACTTGAATATTCGGATGAAGAGGATACATGCAGTCATGCTGAAGACAATTTTGATGATGATCTAGAGGAAAATAAAGGGTTTACAGTTGCAACCTACAAAGATTCAGTTGTTGATGAAGACCATGACCATGGGCTTCTCTTTGATTCAGTTGTTGTTGAAGACTATGACCATGGGCTTCTATTTGATTCGGTTGCTTATGCTTTTGTGGATTCATTTGTACATGCCTATTATTTCATGAGTGATGATATCTCTGATTTGGTGATCATGATGCATGGATGGGATACTACCTTTCCTTTTGATCCAGGTTGTTAAGGGCCGAACTTAACTCTCTGCTTGGACCAAGATTACTTTGGAAATGATGTCCTTATCTTCAAGAATTTTGAGACAACTATCATGCTAACTAGTGGGCTTTGCTTCAGTACAGAACAATTCTTTGTTTTGGACCAGATTTAATGCTGAATGAATGATAGAGATGTGTGAGTCATATGGGCTGAAAGGACTTAATAAGAGCTTCGTCTGGAGCCATTAGTATGTCTGATTTGGATCAGTCAATCCAAAGATATTACAAATTTAGTATAGCAAGGTCTGTAGTGGACATCGCAGAGTCTCCATCTGGGAGGAGCTCTTAATGGCAACATTTTGGTCCAAGATTTCATTTTATATTTCCCAATGGTTGTCAATGCTTTGTACTTGATTCTCAACCCTCTAGTTGTACTTCATGAATCCTTGAAGATTAGGCCAATTTATTTTAGTCCATGTAGAGTACCCTCCCCCTTTCCACCACTTGGCAATTTGTAATAAGTCTTATTTTTGTTTTTGAGAACAAAAACATCCAAGTGGGGATGGAATGTAAAGAACTGAATTAGGGGCATATAAAAGGGGAAATGATATATGTATAAGCAAAAGTTTTTTACACAATATACATCTTTGTCCTTCCTCTCTCTAGCTTCTCCTGTCCTTTCATGGCTTCCAGCCATATCTCTTTCTCTTTCGTATCTTTCTCTCTCCATTTCTAATATTTCTCTCCTTGTAACTGCTCTCTCTCTCTTGTACTTCTCTTCTTCTCTCTCTTATTTCTCTCTCCTCTTTCTCTCTCCCCAGTCTTCTCCTTGACAACTTGTAAGATAAGTTAATGTGGAAATGAAGCTGAAAAGTTTAAGCGCTAAACTAATTCATGAAACTTATGATAACCTAGGGTAATATAGCTATCGCTAGTCCGACTGAAATTTAGGAGAAGAAGTATCTCCTTAAGCAGGTTAAGCCACTTGAATTTGATGGCAAGGGCAAAGATGTTGAAGCCAAGGTAGAGATTTGGATTGAGACCATGGAGGACTACTTTACTGTTGCGGGAACTACCCCTGATAATCAGTCTATGATCGCATGATGATTGATTTAGCAAACAGCCCTACTTTCTTCCCTGTAAAAAGACTTTGTTTGCTCCTCAAGTTACCAAATTGTTCATTAATTCCATATTTCCTCATCATGGGTTTTCTAAGGTTATCCTTTTTGATCGAGATGGCCGATTTTGCAATCATTTTTGGGTAACTCTTTTTAAGAATTTAGGTTCAAAGATGGATTTCCTTTAGCTTTTCATCCTAAGAGTAATAGACAAATTGAAGCAACCAATGGTACAATTCTTGACCTTCTTTGATCTTACATAATTGACTAACCTAGTAATTGGGACCACCATTTGTCTATACTTCAATTTGCTTACAATAATACTCCACATTTTGCCACTGGTAGAGCTTCTTTCAAAGTAGTTTTTGGAAAGAAATTACATGTTCGTATGGCCACTATTGCTAATGATGTGCATATTGTTGATTCTTTAGCTACTGACCATAGAAAAATCATAGAGGAAGCCAATAAAAAAATTAAATACACATACCAGCAAAGATGCACAACTATTAAATTTCAAGCAAACAATCTTGTTTGGTTAAGAATTGAAAAGAGGAGACTTCAATCCATTGAAAAGCATCTACAAATTACGTTAGCACCTAGATATTATGGTCCATTCAGAATTGTTCACAAGATTAATGAGGATACATTTCAATTAGATATTCTACCTTGCTGGAAAATGCATAATTCTTTTCATATTAGTTTGTTGAAATCATTCAAGGGAACACCTCCACTTAGTTTTGTAGTTGAAGACCTGCCTTTGTTAGAGACTGATATTGAAATTTTAGTTCTCAAATAATTCTTAATTAAGACCATAGTACTAATCGAATAGAAAATGAATATTGTAGGTATTTGATCAATTATAGAGATCATTCAGTGGAAAAATCATAATGGATACAAAAATCAATGTTAACTCCACACTATGATAATCTAATTAATACCTATCACTCACAATCACATTAAATATCCCATGAGCATAGATTATCCACATGAGACGATGTTTCATGTAAAATCCATGAAATTTTATAATGCAATTTTACTATAAGAGGTAGCACTTGAATGTGGTTGGCTACCCTTATTTTTTTCTTTAAGTTATTAACTGGGGATAGTTACTTTTTAACCCCTAAGAAATGTTATGGAATTATATTTATCACTGTATTCTATCAAAATTATGATTTATATTTATAACAAATAAAATCAAATTATGAAATTATCATTGTATTTTGTTGAAATTTATTGTGTATTTTGTTTATTTGTCGTATGATTTGTGACATAACACATGAGGCATGAATGCATGATACAACTTGCATAGTAGATAAATGAAAGGATACTAATTTGTGTTGTGTTGTGATTAGTAGATAATTAGATGGAGTAAGTGGAATTACTATTTTGGAGTGTAATTTTTTGCATGAAATTTAAGCACTCTTTAGCATGGAAAAATGTTATTGGAAGCATTATATTTTGTATGTGCCTATTAGCGTAAGGACTTTGCATGCACATGTGCATAATTGATTTATTTTTTATGCATTTATTAGAAAATAAAAAATACTATTTTTTATAAACCCTTTAGAATAGAATACATTTTGATTTATTTGCCAAAAAGCAAGTCATGTAAAGTAAGGAAAAGCAAGGAACACAAAAAGAATGTTTTCAATGTATTTTGGACATAAAATCTTATTCTAATATTATAAATACATGTATGGGAGAGGTGCTCACTCATGCATGGGGGGGGATTTTACCCAATCTTGAGTTGTGCAAGTTCTTAGTATTCTCTTGTCTTATGCAATTTGTTCTCTCTTTATTTTATTCTCACTTATGTTGGTGAAGGCAAGCAACATGACCTTATTGGTCTCTTTCTTATATGATAGAAAAAACCCTGCATACTTAGGAAAATCGATTTGATGATTAAAGAAATGGACATATGTCTCAAACTATCACTTGTTTGGTACACTAAGATGACTTGTATATGTAACTCTCAAGTCTTTATCTAGCAACTTGTTTAATAACTCATTCAAAGTTTTCTCATTGTGCAACTTAGCTATAAGTTGAATGGACAGAGCTATGTATACATGGTCATATTCCATGGATTTCTTAGTTTTAAGCTATTTTACATTGATCATGGTTCTGCTCTCTTTTAAGAGTATTATTCATATAATGTGTAAGAAGACCCTATTGGTTTGAACTTAGTGTCAATGTAAATTTTATCTTTCTCAATCAATCTCTTTTTATATGCAAGGGTTAGCTAGAGAGAGAGAGAGAGAGAGAGAGAGAGAGAGAGAGAGAGAGAGAGAGAGAGAGAGAGAGAGAGAGAGAGAGAGAGAGAGAGAGAGAGAGAGAGAGAGAGAGAGAGAGAGTGTGTGTGTGTGTGTGTGTGTGTTGTCACTTAAGATTGTTGTCATGAAATCTGATGCTATCTTTGAGATATTTTTTGCATATCAATCCAGGCTCCTCTTGAGCAATAAGCTACATCCCATGCTATTGTCTAAAGGTCAATCTTACAAAACTATGCTTTTTAATTCATATGCTCTTGCTATCTCTTTGAGAATATTACTTAACTCTCTCTAAGTGTGTGGCTATAAGTAGTTCATGCTCCCTAGCTAAGTCTTCTATCATCTTCTCAATCATGCATTTTGTATAGTTAGGATCTACACTAGTAGGAAGGTTGGGTTTATAGAAATGTACCTTCATTACCTATTGGTTGGAGCCAATAGTGCTTGGCTTCAATTATTGTACATATGATGCATAAGCTTCTCTCTTGCTTGTTAGTTGTAGTGACGGCCATCAATTACAGTCGTAGTGTTTTGTTAGCTTGCATTGGTATTGACACTTTTGTTTGTCTATGAGCATTTGCTTTTATTACTCCTTGAGTTCCATCTTCATATTTGTGGTTGGTTGATTGTGTAAAATTTACCATGGAATTCTATTTCTTAGGTTCAATCTAGGTATGGTCATAATCACACTTGATTTCTTTGAGCTTTGTGGTTGGAGTGCCTACAAGGGTTTTCCTACTTGGATAATACAATAAGCTCATAAAAGCCTTGTGCCAATAGAAGAGTCATGGGCAACCATGTTGCTTTTGATGGAGCTACATTGAGTATGGAGAACACATGCTTGTGCGCGCGTGCGCGCGTGTGTGTGTGCGTGCATGCGTGCGCACACACGCTTTTTCTTTCTTGGTGCCTCAATAAATAACTTGTGAGTAGCACCTTATTACCTTATCACTCAAAGAATAATGAATGAGTGTGTACATGTATAATTAGGGTTAGTGAATAAGATGGTCCACCTGCAACAACCTCCCACTTAAAGGCTAATGTGCCTTTAAGGGAGATTTTAAAAAAAGAAAAGAACATGTGACTAAATATATGTGAGATACCCTCACCCAATGCCCATCAACTCCCTGTAATGTGCAAATTTTTCAGAGGGCAAAATCTTAGTGAGAAATTCTGTATGGTTATTGTTAGTATGAACTTTGACAAGCCCAATGTGTTTGTCTTGAAGCACTTGACGAATTAATTGATACTTCACTTCTGTATGCTTGGTCTTCGCATGAAACATAGGATTCTTCGTCCACTTACATGGCAAAGCATTCTTGCCCTTTGGCAAAGGAACTAACTCCCAAGTTTGATTCTTCATGATAGAATCTATTTTTGATTGCATAGCTAGTGCCCACTTAAGTTGGTCATCATGAGTCATGGCCTCTTTATAACAAAATGTCTCCCCACAATTTGTTAACATCACATAGTCAGCCCTAGGCTGTAATCTCTTAGGGGGACGAGAGACATGAGTAGATCTGTGTAACATAATGTGATGAGTTTGATTGGAAATTTCAACCTTCACTCTTTCCTAATGAGACACCATAGGGATCTCAACCTATTGCTCGACAAGTGTATCTGCTTCTTGCTCATTGGTAAAAGCACCATTTGAGACCTCTCTCAACACACTCGTTGCACTAGCATTTTCTCTTTTTAGAAATACAATAGATGGCAATGCACCTTGGAAAGTAAACCTTCTTATTTCTACTTTGGGATTTTTTATGCATATTTTTCTCATTGAAGATCACATCAGTACTATGTATGGTCTTCCTAGCTTATGGATCCCAAAAGTGATAACCCATTTTGACACTTTGTCCATAGTCCTATCCATAGTCCATAAAGATGTATTTTCTTGATTTAGGCTCTAACTTATTGCAACTATCTTTTAGCATATGCACATAAGCTTCACAACCAAACACTCTTAAATGATCACATAAAGGTTTCTTGCCTGACTAAGCCTCCTTAAGACTGCCACCATCCAGTGTATTATTTGCTTACTTGTTTACCAAATGTATAACTATCACTGTGGCTTCAATCCAAAACCTTGAGTAAGATGAGCCTTTGGAAGCATACTTAACACCCTTGCATTAATTATCCTATCCATGCATTCTATCATACCATTTTGTGCTAGATTGGTAGATGTAGTGAGCTTCCTTTTGATGCAATGTGCTTCACAAAAGTTTTTGAATTCATGAGAGATATACTCTCCACCATTATCAACCCTATGACACTTTAGTCTCTTTCCATATTGATGTTATGCAAGTGTCAAAATTTTCATATTGATGTTATGCAAGTGTCAAAATTTCCATATTGATGTTATGCAAGTGTCAAAATTTTCTGGAGGCAAGACAACACATCATCTTTCTTATAGGGAAAGCCCACACTTTTTAGTTGCATAATCAATAAACATGATAAAATAAGATGTCCCATCTAAAGACCTTGTGGGCATAGGCTCACATATATCATTGTGTATTAAGTCAAATGTCTCTCTCTTTCCTATTTAAGTTCTTTTTATAGGCTAAACGAGCAAATTTACCATATATGCAATATTTATATATAGAAAAATCAATAAAATAAAATATGGCAATTAACCTAAATAAGAAAGCATTTCCATTCCTTTCTTAGACCTGTGACTTGAGTAGCAATGCCAAAAAGATACAATTGGGTGCTTAGTGATTGCAATCACATGATATTTTACAATGGATATATGAAGAGGATACAAGGTTCCACGTTTGGCTCCTCTAGCTACAACAAGCAAGCCCTTATGGACTTTTTTTGTGACTAACTACCAAAGGTAGTGGAATACCCCAAGTCATCAAGCTAACTAGTAGAAATCAAGCTCTTTGTGAGCTTTGGCACATGTTGTACATTCTTAAGAGTGAAGATAGAGCCGTTATGAAGTTATATGAAAAGAAGTGCCAAGTAAATACCACTTTACCATCATCTTCATGTATAGTTACCGCATTCACTTCATCAATCTTCACTTTACCTTTGCCTTCTTTCTTGTGAGTATCCTTTTCATCCTTCTTCTTGTCCTTCTATTGTTGCTTCCATTTACAGTAGTCCTTCTTGATATAACCTATTCTACCACAATGGAAACATCTAGTATCTTTCTTGCACTTGAATTTGTTGTGTGACTACCCATGGTCTTGGTTCTTGCCTTAATGTTGTTTTTTGCCTTTTTCTTTCTGAATTGACAATGCCTAATCCTTTTTGCCTTTGTCCATGGATTTTCCTATGGATTTCTTCAACCAATAAACTTCCCACAACATCATTGAACTTTAGTCACCATCTTGAACTAAAATATTGATGGCTATCATAAAGGTATCCCATGATGCAAGCAAGGAATATAGTAGAACATCACCTTTATCTCATCTTCAAAAATTGATTTCTATGCCTGCATGTTGCATATTATGTTGAACACATTGAGGTGGGAGGAAATACTAGGACCCTCCATCTACAACTCAAGCAAACAATCCATTAGGTACACTTTGTTTGAGGCAATCTTTTTCTTATACGTATCACATAACGTTTTCCATAATTCATGCACAATAATTTCATTCATAATAGTAAAATAAATTAATTCTACCAAGTGCAATCTAGTAGTGGACTTAGCCAATGCATCCAACTTTATCCATTCATCTTTAGAAATATCTACAAGTTCTGCATCTCTACCTCTTATCGGCTGCAATTGCTTCTTTTGTATTAGGACATCTTGGATTTGCTCTTTTCATAAACTAAGTTTGTGCCATGAAATTTCCTAATGTTATAGAGTTCTCTATCCATAAACATTGCAACTAACTGTAAAGGAGAAGTAACTAGCAAGTCAAAAAACTACACCAAAAACTTGTTGAGTTTCTATAGCAACTACTTAGTATAGACAAAACTAAGAATAAGCCAAATGAAAACTTGTCTTGCATTGGTTGACATCTTGTTTTTTGTAGGCAACCTCTTTTCTCTATACTAATCCTATTGAAACCTATGTTTTGGGCTACTAATTGGTTGTGGGGGGACTAGGAATGTACATATCACCATGTTGTCTCACATCTCAAGGATCTTACACTTCATGGCTAACTACTCCTATGGTTGATATAACTCTGATTTTCTGTTGATATGATCCCTATACACATGTTTTCCTTTTTGAGCTTTTGAGAGGGTCTCTTGTATCGAGAGTTGTAACCTCTTACTACATTCGCTTCAATGTTGCTCTATTCTTAGTGTCTTCTTGATTACTTGTATGTGTGAATGTTAAACTCTTGATTGGGCTATTTTGACAAGTGCCCTAGGTATGTCTCTATAGCTCCACCATTGTTAAATTCATTCTCATGGCATCTTTGTGTTCATCTTTTGATTAAATAGTTTGACAACTCTATTTGGAGGGATGTTGTAAAGGCTTGGTTTGTGGTAAAGTGGTTGTGTATATTAGCTATATATTGATTCCTTCTCTTCAATGAAGACTTTAAGGAAGCAATTTTTGATTGGGGCTCCAAGGATGCCATTGCATATTTGGCACTTCCCTAATACATCTCAAAGGAAGTTCTACAAGTTGTCACCTCCTATGGTACTTCTCTTGAAATGTAAGCAAATATTTGCTAGATCGTATGAGGTTCCATCACCCATACAAAGCTACCACTCTCTATGGTCATCTTCAAACCATTAAGTTTGAGCTAATGAAATCTATCCACACTTCTTCTCCAAGTGATGACTATGCAAGACTACTTCACAACATACAAGCTACACTTCATGAAGCACATCTTATGGGGCCAATGCTTTGCAATCTCTCCTTTGCATTTGATGGTGTTACCAATGCCTTGAGGGCTTAGACCTTGAGAGAACCATTAAACTTTCTACATATGGCATCTATGACACTGGAGCATGAGCCTACACTCATGCTACATGGAAGATGGCCATCTCAAGGTCATACTCCACATATTTGACCTTTTGCAATTGTCGAGAGGGTAACAATAAGAATAAGGCAAAGTGTTGAATCTATGGAAAGAAAGAGTATCTTTAAAACGATTTCATGAAGATAGTGGTTTTTTGGAAGAAGGGAAACAAGGGTACGAACAAATTATCCTTAGATTATTCACTCCAATTCCAATCACATAGCTAAGGTTGCTCTGTCCAAGAAATTGATTTCCTAGCACTCTCACAAGTTTCCATGCCAAAGAGGGATTGTAAAAGGTGGTGATGGTATCTCACAGCCTTAGTAATGTGTTGATACAATTGACCCTAAGGGTTCCACATGCATTAGATTAGTCTCTTAGTTCAAATCATGGACAAACGAGTGTAACTTCTAGATCCATGATGGGAAGCTTCAATAGTGAGCAATAATTGTTCCTAGTCTTCGTCTCACATTGTGTGTGTGTGTGTGTGTGTGTTGGTTGGGGTGTGTGTGTTGGTTGGGGGGGGGGGGGGGGGGGGTGATCCATGGTCATTATGTGCTTCTACATGATTGTTTATGTTAGACAATGAGGTTCAATTGTTTTCACTTTTTGTTAAATTAAGAATCAAGTATGATCAACATCAACATCATCTTTTTGAGGCATCTTAGTAGTGGCTTTTGGATGCAAATATGTGCAAATAATGGAGCCATGAAAACTGTTGTTACTTTCTTTAATTACTTAGTAAGAAATTTTGTAACATAGAGAAGCCAGTGGTTTTTTGGGCCTTTTTTTTTTTTTTGGGGGGGGGGGGGGGGGTAATCGTGTTCGAGAGAAAGAATCTTGGGGGCTACCATAAGATCCAAGAGTTTGCAATTCAGTTGTAATAACAATGCATTGTTGCCCCAAGCTCAAGCCTTTGCTGTACTTTTCCAAGCGATCAAGCTCATGCTTAAAAAACAAGGCTCTTCTAAATGCCATTTACTTTATTCCGCTTTTCTTTTGTCGCCCCGTAATTTTGTTTTGTGTTTAATAAGCATTCCCCCATGTTGCCTTCATAAATTTCTCAAAGAAAATGGCATTGCACACTTAAGAATATATTAATGTCAATCTGATTATGCATTAAGTTGGAAGTTTTAGCACTTCATTTGCTTGTGCTACAAATCTCTCACTACAAACAAACAAGCACTATGCTTGCAATTGTGTTGCACCACTTTTGAGTATCTCAAACAATCAAAGCGTCATGTTAAGCTCAAAAGAGCATGCTGAATGAAAGGGCAAGCTTGAGTAGAGGTTTATGTCTTTTTGTACAGCTCTTGCTGATACCTCAGTCCAACAAGAGAAGTTCTGAAAGGCCTTTTTATGATGCGAATATCTAAACCTAACATTACAAAATGTCTAGTGACCTGCCACACTGTGCCTGCATATCAATCAAGGATCGTTTATCTTAAATCATCCTTCTGGCCTACCATGTCAGAGTGCATGCATTAGAGACTCATGGGACATGTTTACTGTTGTATCCTTTTTAATTCCGGAAAATCACTCAGACTCTTCAAGACCCACCAAAAAATCAGCAACAGCAAAAGGGACCCTGTACAAAATCCTCTTTTGGTGGTGTCAGACCATGGTTTGTGTGTGTGGTTTGCGGGTTGGAGTTTGCACCATGCAAATCAACCGTTGCTCTATGATGTGCTGTGCACCCTCCACAAGGCTTTTGACCACTGTGGCAGCTGGAAGTATTTCGTTTATTAGTCCAGCTCCTTGGCCAGCATACATCACCATGCTTTCAATATCACCGGTTGCTGCACTATTTGGAACTATTCCCGAAAAGCGGCCTATTACCTTGCCCTAAACATGAAGGTCAAAGAAAATCAGTTCAAAATCTTATTCATGCCAGGCAAGCATATAACACTAAATACAGGGTGTAAGCAATGAAGGCCTCATATAACTATTCTATCATATAAAGTATGCACCAACTGCTGTGATTCCAAAGAGGAGTTTATTGGTGTTTCACATGCCAACGCATGTCATTGCTGTGTAATTCTCTCTAAGAAGTTTTACAATTTCTTACTAGAAGTGCCAAAACAAGTACTCCAAAATTAATTTAATCACAGCATAATATAATCACATGATATAACAAGTTTCATAATTTCTAGGATGAGGCTCTTTTTAACTATGCTGCCAGAACAGCTTTCTAGGTATGCCCTTCTACGTTGCTGCATTCATGTTGTGCATGAGCTAATGCTTGTCTGTAGCTTTTATTTTTTCAGCCTACCACCTGTGTATTGCCACTCTAGGTGTGGATCACAAGTCTCCACCTCTTATCATTGCATGAGGCCGCTTTAGTTTGAGATCTCAGTACATTTACAATGAATGTTGCATTTTGAGCCTTTAAAGTGCTGGAAATTTGCATTTTGGATCAGCATCGAGTTCTTTTTGATAGTAACATGGTTGTCGACTCATGTTTTTAAACTACCATCTGTGTTTTGCCATTTAGATGCACATCATCCTTGCGTTTCGAGGTAGCTACCTCTCTCATTGCATTATTTCATTTAGTCAGCCATTAATGCAAGCATTTCATACTAATGACTAGACATTGTTTTTGCATAATGTGTCTTTGGTTTTGAAATTCCAGACCACATTCATTCAATAGCTTATCATCCAATGGAAGGACACAATGCCAAATTTTCTTGAGGTGGTAGCATATGCTAACTTGGGCTAGGTGTATCCCTTTTTTTGTGCACATAGGTAACTTGAGGTACTCCAAAACATTCACTGCTGTAAGCTAGAGAGCATACCTTGTGTACAGTGAACAAACAGGCTGCAGCATTCACAATGATTGCTTTCATGGTATTAAAATAAGGAACCGGAAAGCATCAACTTTTCATACTGATATCAGACTGTTATAAACAACACTGACCTGTCCATAGATCACAGTTTGTCCAATTGCAGGCTGCTGCATCTCATTTTCATCTTCTTGCAGTTGATCTCTCCATTTTAAAAAGAAAGGGGTCTTTAGAACCCTATGTGGAGCTCCAGGCCACCTTGCACGTCCAAAAAGTGATGTGTACTCCGTATCATCAACCGTAGCTTCAACTATCTTTCTCTTGTACAATGGATGTGCGTTTGATTCTTGTGATGCAACAAAACTGTGGAAGGGGAAAGATTTATTAGCACGATTGACTGCTGAGATTTTAGAATCTACAAACTTACATACCGTGTTCCAAGGCAAACACCTTGTGCCCCTAGTGCCAATGCAGCAACATAGCCACGCGCGTCACATATTCCACCAGCAGCTATAATTGGAATACTTGTACCCTTAAGAGCTTCCACGACTGAAGGAAGTAATGACATGAGCCCACACTGCAATAGTGGAAACACTCAAAATAGAGTAAAATGCAGGAACAGCTTTTGAAATGAACAGATTGTTATAGATGGTTAACACTGATTTTCTAACATAAAGGTAATAGCATCAACAGATAGCAATAGAAACCGGATAAAAAATTTGCAGAGTTCTTTCTTAGCCCTGTCCGTGCTTAGTCTTAGCACAACCAAGAGCAGGAGCATAAACCAACAACATGCTTTTTAAACAAAGGACTCTACTAGGTAAATCCTAGCTAATACCACACTATACTCCACAATGTCAAATACTTGGCCCCTGGAACTGGATCTGGGTGCACTGTCGCTCTAGGGTAGCGAGGGCTGTGAATCCTCACATGGACTGCAAATCCTCATGCAACTCTAGCATCTGCATCTCTCCTTGTGGATGACTTTGGTCCCAAGAAAGTGCTCCCAAGGTAAATGTAGGATGATGCTCGATCCACTGTATCACCCGTGAAATGTGGTGCTGAAGTGGCAATCCAGCTAGCTGCAGTATTAAAGATCATAATTTTGTCCTTCCCTAGATTCAGAAACAAATCCCACTCTGAACAGAGCGTGCAGAGCATCAAGATGGCACTGTAATCCCTCAGGAGAATCTGAAAACACAACAATGCCATCAACATATAGTAAGAGGGGGATCAAGACTTCTGCAAGAGGTGCTCCTGGTCTGCCAACCCTATCAGTGTAATCAGTGATTTCATCGATGTATAGTCCAAACAGTGTGGGTGAGAGGGGGTAGCCTTGCTTCACCCGGATCGTGCTTCGGACTGTGTCAGACATCCCATCTGATGTCCTTACTCTGCCTGTCACTCACTCATATAGAGTGTGAGGATTCCCCATATCATCTCAAATGCATCACCAGGGTGACTGTGAGGAGGCTCTATTCTAGCTCCCTCATTACTATGTGGATCAGGCTCTTGCCTTTTGTCCAAAGATTCCCAGTGCTGCCTCCTAGCTGAGTCTGCCCCATCTTTTCCCAATGTTTATCCAAAGCAACCAGCTCCACATCTTTTCCCAATGTTTATCCAAAGCAACCAGCTCCACATAATATGCTTGGTTAGCCTTTATCCAACTAATTACCTCATACTATCTACGCTTATCAAATGGGGCCCACATTGCTTGATTGCAATTTCTTCTCGTAAATTCAGATAATAATTGCATTAACCTATTGAAGCTCAGTATGACTTCCTACCAAAATCTGGTGGAGTGATGCCAGAAGCAAAAGCAGGTGGATCAACCCACAATTACTTGGGATCAAGTAAATCCATCTTCAAAAGACTATATAATCATTCAATGGAATAGCCAATTTGAAAATCACCAATGTTGGCATGATAATATTTTATCTCATAATTTACATGCCTGAGTTTAGAACTCTTGATTTCTTGACAGTGTGTCTTCTATATTCAAAATAAATACTTGTTTAATAAGCCTTTAGGTCTAATATCTTGACATTACAAGAGGTTTTACCCAGGTAGATCCATTGTACATGTGTTCAAAGGGTTTTTTTTTTCAGTGGGAAGCGTAGGGGCTTCCATAATTTAATAAAAATGAAAAGATTGGGTTTTCTTTCTCCTGAATAAGGGAAGCTGCAGCCTCTATGCTTTACAGATTCAAGCCAACATATAAAATTTTGATTTGCAGCTTTTTACGTTCAAATTATCAACCATTAACTTTCATGAGCTGTTATCTGGCCATTCTCAACTTTCAATTCCAATAGAACAACTCTTAATTTTAGAAACACGTGTTTCGAGAGCAGATATATCATCACAAAAATATTCTATGTAGTAACATTTTTTGGGCAGGCTTTCTGGAGAGCTTTCTGAATCTTGTTTGCATTTTTGGCCCCAGATTACAGCACTCTGTACCACCACATAAGTCACTTCTCTCAACATGTAAAACAATGCTCAATTCTACATACCTTCCCAATAACATGTCCTCCTGCCTCTACACCTTGAACAATAACCGCATCAACTCCAGCTGCTGCAGCTTCCTGTGCTTCCTTAACATTCCCAACCTGCCATTAACACATATTTAGAGGAAACATCACTTGGCATGGGGGTCAACAAGATGATAGAAATTTTCCCTGAAACATACCTGATGTATAACTTTGACACCTGCAGCATGTGCTTCATCAACAAGTTCCTTTGGGTACTTACCCCAATACACTTGCAGAACTGCAACCTTCTCCTCCAAAATAGTCTTAATATTCTCTTCGTGAGGGAAATCGAGGACGACTCCAATTCCAAAAGGCTTTCTGGTCAGCTTTCTGGTCTGACGGATGAGCTCTCGTATGACGAAAGGGCAGTCCTGTGGCAGCACAAAGGGGGTGGCTACTATAAACATGTTTTTTCCATTATTACATTGTACAGATACATAAATAAACAAATAGGAGAAAATCAGAACAATGTAAGGGCAATCCTGAGCTAGCAAAAAGGGGTATGGCGACTAAAATTGCCTAAATGGTATAGATTGTTGTTTAGATTGTACCTTTCTTGTTTAAATTGTACAGATTCTTAAGCTAATTAGTGGAAGGAATCACAGTAGAAAGTCTTGACGTAACTAATAGAAGGAAATGCCAATAGATTGAAGCACAGGCATGAGCTGAATTGAGAGGGATGATAACAGACCTGATCAGGAGCGCGAAGGAGGCCAATGCCGCCGGCGTTAGCGACGGCAGCGACGAGGCGAGGGCCAGAGATATCAGGGCCGAGAGGGGCCTGTACGATACCATGATCGAACCCTAGGATGCCGCCCCAAGGCACCATCTGTTCTGGTTCTTTATTGTGATAACCTTCTTGTACCTCTTCCTCTTCTTGTTTTGCTGCTGCTTCTTCTTCTCCTGCTGCTGCTGCTGCTGCTGCTGCTACCGCCTCTTATAGCATCTGCGACCGCTCTCTTCTTATGGTCGAGTCTCCGCTTCTTCACCCTGGTTTTTCTGAGACCCTGCGGAGTCGACTACGATGGGGCAGAGGGCATATTCCCTTGCGGGCCGGACAGCTTACGTCGAGGCTGGATCGGCTGGCCTACTTCAACCCTGACGCCACAAACCTGTTCGTTTCCTCACACGTGCCTAATGAACCTGTTTTTACACCCCCTTGGTAAGAGGGTCTTCACACGCAGTGTTTGGTAACTGTGTTTTCCCACCAATTTGTATCCCTCACAAAGAGGAGAAATTCAAAGAGTTGTTTCCTTTTCAGAAAGAATCTTTCCGCAAGTTTGCAAAAGTTATGCAACCATTGTGGTTAGTTTAGCTTCAATCGACTTTGTTCGACTGAAATAACAGCCGAGCATTCCAAAAAGGAGCATATCCTTTGTTAATTACTACCTTTCTTTATTATCGGCGAGCCAGTTGCAGGTCTTCCTTTTGGTGAAATGATACACTCTAGGATGGTAAAGCAATACAATGGCGGTTCCTTTTTATGTGTTTTAGGTGACCTTCTGGAATGCTCCACAAGAAGATGCTATAATCTCTTTATTAAATGTGTAGCCTAAAAACTTTGTGTTTGTCTCGTGTTGGGTCAGTGCCTTCCATGGGGTTTGGCGGGGGGTTTCAAGAATTTAGAAGCTTACAAGGAAAGAAATTTAAGTGTGGGAATGATTTAATTGAGGAAACAAGAGCACACTCATGCATGTGGGCATTGCATTCCTTGAGAGGGGGAGGGGCAGTAGCAATGTTCAAATTTGAGCCACAAAATGAGCATGATGGCCTTTTTGGATGTCAAATGACACAAAAATAGTTGGGGCAAGGTGTCAAAGATGAAGCTCCAAAAACATAATAAGGTGTCAAGAATATATAAGTATGTGTAATGATATTTGTAATAAGTGAATGTGTATACATAAATCTATAATTATGTTCTTTTTTATAGTTAAGGTTGTCTACACAATGCAAGTATACTTTTTGAGATCCTAGAGATTAGAGTCCTTTATACAATGTTGGCCAAGCCCCTTGATCGCACTTTGTTGGCATCATTGCAAAGCTAGTGAGGCCTTCACATTTTTGTAAGCAAAGGGACCATGAGGTTGCTTCCCTTTGCTCACACAAATTAAAACAAAAAGCACACTTTGCATGCAACAAACGATGCACTCCTCCACATGTAATGATATTATCTTTAGCTACTTGAAGATATGGTACAAATTCTTAGATACTAAATGTAGTTTTTACCATCTTCTCTTTGTTTTCAACAAAACTTATGCCCGTACACACACACACACACACACTCTCTCTCTCTCTCTCTCTCTCTCTCTCTCTCTCTCTCTCTCTCTCTCTCTCTCTCTCTCTCTCTCTCTCTCTCTCTCTCTCTCTCTCTCTCTCTCTCTCTCTCTCTCTCTCTCTCTCTCTCTCTCTCTCTCTCTCTCTCTCTCTCTCTCTCTCTCTCTCTCTCTCTCTCTCTCTCTCTCTCTCTCTCTCAAGCACATGCTACTAGCGTGGCACTTTCCTAAGACACCTTCCTCCCTAGAGCCTCCTATCTTAGCCATGCCTTTATCCTTCTTCCATTATGTCCAACTCCACCACATGCAACACCACTCCCTTGCCCAATATAGTCCACATGACCTATCCATATAGGGATTATGCCTTGCATGTAGCTCCCTCCATGCTAACTTGTATTGATCCTCTCATACGCCTCATTCATTGTTTCTACCACCTGTTGATCCATGCTTGCAAATCCTCCTCAATTGCATTGTCTAAATTGTCATTTCAATGCACTACAACTCCAAATCTTCAACTTCCGCAATGCAACCATTGTCATCCAACAACTCTCTTAGTCACCACATCTACCACTCTCTCAGCCTCTGTATTCATGTTAGGCTAAATAGAAAAGGCTATAGTCATGTTGATCACCACCTTGTTGGCTCTAGCAACATCATCAGGGGCCATGCAAATGGTCAAGATTGTCAACACTATCACAATGGGTGATAGTTGTGTTGGAGTGTGAATCCAAGGTTCAAGCTAGCCGTAAAGAAGCAAAACTTGTGGTACCCATTAAGGTCATATGCCAACTGCAAAGCAACATGTTAACAAGTTTGACATCATAGTTGTTTAACTTCTTAGATCAATGCAATAATCATAGATGTACCCACTTTAGCTTGCTAAGCTAGCTTGTGTACAAGGCAGCATGGTAGATAACCTAGCTCCACCACTTGCTAGATGCACATTCTATCACCAACGTGGCTATATCTAATGTTGTACCCTACATGTATCCGTTATTTCTATGCTAGATGAATAGAAATGTACTTGCAATTGCAAAATCCAATGTTCTTTATTCACATGCCTATTAAATATATTCTATGTTCAGTACAAAGGCATTGTTATTGTCTAATTAAAACTAAAATAACATGTGCATATATCTATCGTCACAAAGCTTGCATCACATGCATAATATTCATATCTGTCAAATATTGCAAAAAATGACATGTTGCATGGCCAAGTCATCATAACTCAAACATTTTGGAGTTTCCCTAGAGTATTATCATTCTATTATCACAAAGTGGAAATACATATACAGAGATCTATTTGCTTCTACACCCCAAAAATCTCCACAGAGTACTATCATTCTATTCATGCAAAGTAGGTATTATATAGATATCTATTCGGTTCTACACCCCAAAATCTATCCAAAATAGTATAATCCACTCTTTGGTTCTTATAAGGGAAGAATGTACATTAAGCCCATGACCTAAAAAGTTCTCTTTCTTAAAGAGAGCTTACATGAATATTTTGCTTGACTTAACACACTATGACTTCATCTCCTATTGCGTTGAGCCAATAAGCATTAGTCATGCTATCCAAAACCATTAGCAAACAAAACATCAATTCATTTTCATTATTAAGGCTTATAATTTCTAATTTCAAGTAGGGGTAACAACCCCTATTTGGCACAAATACATCATGGATTCATAACTATATCAAAACATGATATATTTCAAACTAAGAAGGTATTGTGGCAGTCTTATATTGCAATTCAGCTCTAAAAATTCAAAGATCTTTCCTACTTTATTAGCATAGGCAAAACCCAACCTATAAGGATCAAAGTATCCTTTCACATCTTCTTAATTAAGATTTGTTGTTTTATGGTATAGATGCCATTACGACACTAGAATTGCATGCAATCCAGGTTCCCATTAGCTCAAGCTCCAAAGTGCAAAACCTTAAAGCTCATCCAATGCAAAGAGATTTGACATGTGAACAGATAAATGACCCTTCCTCATCTAAATCTTCAATTGCTTTGCACAAGCTAACATCCTCTCTTAAAAAATAATTGCGTACAAATATTAAGTACACTTCCTTGCATAAAATTGAGGTAAGAACAAATCTTATTAATGTGCTATTTTACATAAAGGCCAATGCACTTGTCAATTTGTTGAGCATCCTCAAGCAAAAGAAGTGTTTGTAAGCATGGTCATAGTTTCATTTCTCAAATGATATTTAATTAGCATATCCTTAAACAATCTCATTATCATAAATAGTTAGTCTTGTACAATTACAAAGTCAAGTGATAGGATTGATATCTAATCAACCTTCAATTTCTACAACTCTATGATATAGCTTTTTATACTATCAACTCTATTGGAATCATGAAACATTTGAAATATAACTTGATAGAAAGTGAATAATAAATGGAGTTGTCATAAATAGTAGAACATAAATTAACATGTGACATTTCAAATATAGATTGATACAAAGTGAATAATGGATGGAATGGTGATAAAAAATACGATAAAAGAGTTGCCACGAGAGAGGGAATGAATGGTGAAAGTGGATGTCTAGGCTCTTGTGAGAGTTGCTAAGTAGAGATCAAATCTTTATGATGAGTGAGACAAAGCTATGAATGGTTTTGTATATGCTTCATCTGAATAGTTGTGTGGCTAAGTCCAACTTGCTTAGGTTGGTCCCCACATTATCATTTTCTAGGCCTAACTTGTGAAATCCAACAAAAGAATGAATTGCAACCTAGAAAGGTAAAGAGGGAAGATTGATGTCCAGCTAAACATTAATCCACACACAAAGACAAGGATTCATATCTTACTATCAATGTAACAAGTTAAACCATGGTGGCATCTTTTTCCTTTGTGAAATTCATCTAGAAGAGGAATTGATATCTCTACCTTTCACAAGGCAAGGCTCATTTCGTTCCATGGAGTCAATATTGGAAAGATCTTTTGAGTCTTGTGTATAGAAACTTGTTGATAGAATGAAGGTAGTCTATTTATGAATATTGTTCACTCTTACACATACTTTGAGTAAAGGCTTCTTGCATGTGGATATACACAATTGTGCATTTTTATACATACTTTAAGTACACAATCAAAGTCCATGAATGTCTCTTGCCTCTTCTTAAAAACATGAACTCCATGGTGCATACTTTCTCTTCCACATCCATGAGATTAGGGAAAATCCATGCCATCCCTTATGAATGGTCACAACTATAAACATGTAGACCGGAGAGAGAGAGAGAGAGAGAGAGAGAGAGAGAGAGAGAGAGAGAGAGACTTGAATGCAATGTGATTATAGTTCCAAGAGACAATATTCTAATTTGAGTAAAAAAAAGAGGTTTGGAAACCGTGTGTAGGATTAGTGTTAGGTTTGTTAGATTAATCAATTATAATATAGTATAAATTTGTGTAGCTATCCATATATGTACATGTATATATTCATTTGTATTTGGAAATTTTGTAACCCCAATTATTAACACTAAGTTAAAACTTACAATTTGGCAACCTTAAAGAAACGCCCTTATGGTCATAATTTTTTAAATTAAAGCCCAATGTTGCATCAAAATTAACACTTTTTGGCTTGGGGGGGGCAAAGGGGAAGGGATGGTTTTAAGGGAAATAAAAGAAAAATGAAGAATGACATACCAAAAACTCACAACACAAGTAATGGCCTTGGTTTATCTAATAGCACTTCAACAAATGTGAGTAACTTGACCAAGGACCATTGGGCACCTTAACTATTATATTAGCATGCTCCAATACTCTAGGCATGTCTACAATCTCCCATACAAATCTCAAAGGGTGTGGATGTGATCCCCAAAATTGTTAGGCCAATGCACATGGAAGAACTCTCTACGCATGGATGTTCCCTTTCTACTTAGAAGGCTATTGAGCCACAAAAGAGAACTTCATCCTCTTATTATTTAAGCTCTAAAGAGTTGTTTCACGCTCAAAACTCTTGGACCTGAAGGGTATGGTCTATTAGAGCATGTTGTAGTAGTCATTAGATAGCTGCTAGGTCTCTGCATAATGTTCTCTCCTCCTTCTAGAGTTGTTGGCTAGCTTGTATGGCCTCCTCCTAGAAAATCCTACTTGGCTCTCCAAGCGTTCAAGCCACCTCATGTTATAATCTTGTCACTTGATCCCAATCTCTACATTAATTTAAAACATTTCCTCCCATCTATCTATAGGCCCAAAATAAATCTTAACTTCATGTAAAATTAAGGCATCAATACATATTGGTTGGAAATCTTGCCAAAGTATCAACTTCCTAGGTCCATACACTTTGTTGAAGTGAGCATTCTAATATTTGGTAAATGCTACTTGATTGGTCATGATGAAGACTGTGGGTGGAAAAATAGGTTTTTGGTTAGCGTGGTCAAAGATAAGGATGAGGGTTAGCTTTCCATCAGACAATGACACTTGGTTTCTACTGTGGAGAGTGACATAAAGAAATGATACTATCCCCATACTACATCACAAAGTGAGCCCCCATCCATCATGCCATCAAGTATGATTTTGAAAAAGATAGGAAACACCCACCCATCATGTCGATGGGGAGACACCAAAGATGTGTAGTGCAAATAAAATTCCTAAGATGTGCAACTCACCAATTTATGTGCATTATATATGCAAGTGGACCAATTCTCACCTATGACTAGCCATGACAACATATGCTTCTCCAATCTTCCCCTAATTACCTCCACTACCTTCCTCTTAGTCCAATTGTTGGTGTGGCTAATCTAAGAAAAGGATTAGTTCACCTTGTTAAGAGGGCCTAGAAGGCACATCTTTCCATTTTGGAATCTCCGCCTCTAAAGGGAGAGGGAGCTCTACACATACCACAATTCTCATGTCCAACAAAGGTCCAATGAAAAAAGCATCTTGTGGGGGAAATTGGGTAGGCTAAGGGAAGCACTTGGCACATTGATAATGAGAGGGAGCTACTTGCTTGCTTGGGTAGTCCACAAGGCCCTGACTATTATCAAAGGAGGTCATTACTATATATAGCTCATTGGAACTCTAGGAAGGGAGGATAATTGGGTATGGTAGTGATTTGGTACAAGGTGATGGGGAGGAGGTTGGTGAACCTAGGGTATGTGGGGCATGTTTGGGGGGGGGGGGATTAGGGGATGTGGAGGTGGGGGATGGATATCTAGTGGGGATATTTTTCTTTAGGGGGAACATGTGTTATGCAATCGTGAGGCTCTGAGTAGCCCTTGCACTTAACTAGGGCTATTGGGACTCTCCTATCATGCCCCTGCATGACAACGCTCAACTCTAATGAATCCATCATTATCCGTGTGTTGTGTTGGGCTTTGATAGTTGGGGGGCCTTGTGCAAAGTGGTTAGATAGTGGGCTCTTTGTTGCCTAATGGCCAAACTCGTGGCATCATAGACATTATTTTGGATGTCCAATGACATTAACTCTATGGGAAATTTTCATATTTCAATGGTTGAACCTCTTGGCACCTTTGAGGCCCCTACATCGATTGATGGGTTTGCAAAGGAGGTGGGAAAGATGGTCCCAAAGAAGCAACCAAATTCCTCCACAAAGGGATGTGGCTTCATGGCTAGCCTTGGAAAGAGCAGACTAAATATCCTACCAAGAGCCAATGAGCAAGAGGCTTGAGGAAGGCCACTAGAAGGAAAGGACATGGTGGGGAAGCATATCCAAAAGGGGGGACATCCCGTAAGAGAAGGAGAGGAAAGTAGCATGTGAAGGCTACAGGGTGGTAGCAAAAGTAAGTGGGTGGCAAGAGCACATCAATTAGCTAGTGGTGGCAACAAGTAAATGTTAGTTGAAACAATGACAAATAGTTCCTTTTGAACAAAAGAGGAATTGGTCAACCGTGATAATATTCCAAATCTTCTTACTAGATGAGGAACACCAATGAGAACCAAATTTTTGATCAAATTAGTTGCTTTCCTTCCTAGTTGACAAGCCAAAGGAGGAGAGTAGCTCCTACAAAGAAAAGGTTCTATGGACAACAATCTTCCCCCATCTAGATTTTAGGTGTAGTAAGCCATCTTGATTCTTGAGTTCTTGAAGGTTTTAATATCCCCAATCAAAGTGCATAAGAAGCACGTACATAAGTGAATCTAAGGCCAAAAGTCTTAGAAGTAGGTTAGCCTAAGGTATCGGTTGGCCATAAGTGAGTCTAGGCCCTAAAGTCTTAGAAGGAGGTTAGCCCAAGTTATAGACTCAAGCTTGGCCACAAGTTGAATCCAAGGTGTAGACTAAGCCTAGAATCTTAGAAGCAATTGAGTCCTATAGCTAAATTTCACCAATTTAATATCTAGTACCACCAAGCCACTACTACGTTTGGTAGCCTTCAACCACTTGTTGAGACCCACTTGAGAAAGACCCTTCACATTAACTTCCCATTCTGTGAAATTTTCATCAACAAATTATACCACTTCTTAATACGTTTCTCAAAATGAGATCAAATAAGAATGTAGTATAAGAGGCAAGGGAAACTAGAAGCCTTGAGGATCTTCTATCTAGCTTGAGAGGGCCATGCCATGTTTGAATAAACACTTGTTTTTTCCTCAACTTATATAAAACCTAAGTAGTTCTCTCCCTTGGCAAAACATCAGCTCCCATAGGAAAGCAAAAATATTGGAAGATGATGCCTCTTCTAATGTATAGATCTTTCCATCCTACATTCAATAAGTCTTTCTTCAAGATCTAAATTAGTAAAAGTAGCACATCTTTTGATGTATTAATATTTCCATCCTAGTTAAAGCAAGTCTTCTTGCTTTGAGATACTAATCAATAAAGACTTTTGCTAGCTAATGGAAAAACTAACAAACTCCTCGCATAACTATATGGCTTGTAATGTTTTAGGACATTGGGGGTGGTTGACCATTGCCTTGAGTGACACAAGCAAGTCACCAACAAGTCCTTGACCCAATGATTGCCATATACTTGAGCCCCTCCAAACTACCTATGACAACTAGTTCATCTAGCATAATGAAAGTGGATGGGTCCCAATTGTAAAAAAGAGTGGAGTTAAGGGACAACCCTATTGCATAAATTTGTTGATACTTTAGGGAGTAAGAAAATATCCATTGACAAGAAGTTGAGAAAAAGCATCCTTAGCTAGAAAATACATGACAACTACAATTTATCTACATAATTTCATACTTACTGTGACGAGTTCAAGGTAGTCACCACATCATCTCAATGAAAGTCTCGAATTCAACCTTTAGTTGAAGCATTGCCACTTTCTCATGCAAAGATTTTGCCCAAATGATAGACACATAGATGTATTTAGAGTATTATCTAACCTATTGTAGCATTGATGGAGGCCCTTTAGTAGTACATTTGACCAACACTTCATATTTTATACTCAAAGGAAGATTGGTTTCCAATGCCACAGGGTAGTGCAATGCTATTGTTCCAAAATCAATTGAATCATATCCTTCTTCTAAGAATGAGGAATGAATCCAACTTCCAACATTTATTAATGACCAAAATCATTGGCTCCATAAAAAAACTCACAATATTCAAGCATTGGTTCTATTGTAATGGCATCGAAACTTATAAATTTAGCTCAGCCTAGTTGCCAAAGATATCAACAATTCAATACTGTTAAATAGTCCTTCCAACGTAGTATTCTAGTCCTAAAATATAACCTTTGCCATGAAAAAAAGTAATCTTTTGGCTTTCTCATGCTCCAATTGTCATTGAGGTGCATATAAGTCAAAATAGAATCATGGACATCTTGTTTCTACAAAGTATCTAAAGACTTTCTTAACATTCTCCCTTTTAAGTTTGATTAGGAAAGCATAGGAGTTTGATCAAGAGTTTCCCTTTTATTGATTTGGATGGCTAACTTTTCCATTTCTCTAATTTTACTAAGGTGGCACATATTAACACCTAAGGGTTTGTGTTTTCCCTCAGCTTTAGAGATGTCAAATGCATGGGTGGATAGAATGGAGTAGATAATGGTCTAAAAGATAACAAATAGAAACAATAGTAACACATCTTGAGTGAGGTAACCATTGCCCTTCATATGGTGTGTAAATCCTCTCCAGATTCGACCTATGCCCTAGGTTGCTGAGGGACTTCTAAGTAGAATTCATTGCTTTTTCTAGTTGCTCCCACATATAAGAGGGTATTCTTGAAGTTTGATCATCTTTCAACTTTCTCATTGAGCATGAAGAAGTATCCTAAGGAATCTCCATTACATTTCAATCTCCGCCTATAATCCATTCACCCAAATCAAGATCAATAAGATTCTCGAAATGTTTGATCTTGAGGGTCATACACATTTCGAATAATACACATTTCTCCATTCCAATCAACTTTGACAGATAGAATTTTACTTCCTAAGATCATTGTAAAATTTCCTTATCTATAGTTTGTGTTATTGCACCATGACCACATTAATATCCTATTGAAATATGCAGTTCAAAATATGATCCTTTTTGCATAAGAATTTAGTCCCTTCACATCAAAGTAACTATCTTGAGGCAATCTTCCAAGATATTAAGCTGAGTCAATACCATCCATAGCCTTCTTTATGCCTCTCACTTTGATCAATCTTAACAATATCCCAAGTCTGTTTCCCTTCCAAATTATTAACAAAGCTTACATGGTGGGAGGACTCACTTGAATTGCTACACCAAATAGACATACAAAAGATGCAGGGAAGTCTCACCCATACATAAAGAAGAGATATGGAGGCTAAAACATTTTTGTGATGCCCTCTTTTTTTTCACACACTACAATGCATACTCATTGTAGATAATTTATATCATAAAAGAAAGTGGCCTATTGAATCAGACAATGCATAATTGACTATACAAATCAGTTAGCACTATACCTATGCTTGTTGTGAGTAGATGTAATAAATGATGAGTCAATGGTCATGTGAGGGTCAAGATGGCCACTGATATGCTAATTGTAGACATGCATAGCCATGAAACCAAGTGATCCATCATCAATGTCCACACATGTTGAGCTTGCCATCTCAACACTCTTGTTCAAGCTCAATTGGATCTCTACAACTCCAAGTAAACATCAAAATGTTTGAAGCTTATTTGCACCCAAGGCCTTCATAAAAATATTAGGTACCTGCTCCTCTGTGCCACTGGCATACATTAAATCAATCTCACCTACAGGTACCTTCTCTCTCACAAAATGGTAGCGCATCTTGACATGTTTTGTATTGGCATGAAATATAGGGCTCCAAGTCAAGTGTATGCTACTTGTGTTGTCACAATGAATGACAATTGGAGAATTCATTTGAATATGTTCTACACCCATACATCTTATATGCTGCCATAACAACACCTTTGCAGTAAACCTTTGTATTGGACAAAGCAACCATAGGTTGCTTCTTATTTCCCAAAGAGATTGTTGTAGTCTTAAGTGAAAATATGGATGCACTAGTAGGCCTCCTATTTGATATGCCACCAAACCAATCTACATTTGTGTACCCAACTGCATGTATATTCTTACATGCCATATAAAAAAGTATATAGTGTAAGGTGGACTTTACATACCTATTATTCATGTGATTTCTTTCAAATGAGGTGCCCTACTATTTGCTTGAACATATTAGGGTCTTCTATCTCACCTCCAATAACAATATTTAGCATTACATTATGCTCCAAATGATACTAAAATAGGCTCAAACACTTTTATATCATACTTGAATAGCATTTCCAAGCCATAATATCATTGAGACAACCAAATACCATTAGTGCACTTGGTCACCTCAATGTTAAGAAAGTATCATAGCTCCTCCAAGTCTTTTATCTCTTCAACTTCAAAAGACCCTTGACATTAGCAATCCCACTCTCATTGTCACTTGGAATAATTAGATCATCCATATATATGACTATGATGATCAAAGTTGTAGTATTCTTTCTCACATAGAGTGAGTGATACACATCTAAAACATAAAAACCAATGTTGACAAGATAGTCCTCGATCTTGTCTGGCCATGATTTATGTGCTTGTTTTAGCCCATAGAGTGTCTTTTTCAACTTGCACACATATGTGGGATGCTTTGGTTATTCCATGTACACTTTTCTTTCAAGTCACCAAGCAAGAAGGCATTCTTTACATCCATTTGATGTAAAGTCCAACCTTTGGTTGTTGTCAAAGCAATCATATATCAAACAATTGCCATTCTAGCAACTAGACTAAATGCTTTCTCATAATTTATCCCATATGTTTGAGCATGGTCTTTAGCAAAACCAACCTTGCTCAAGCTAGCTCTCTCATAGAGAAGACAAATTTGGAATCCTTTTCTTGCAAAGTAGCTTGGATCCACTATATGATGACCTTTAGCAACCACATCAAAACAACTAGTCACAACTCTAAGGTGAGGAAAGTTACATGTGAAAAAAGCCAAGATAGCTCTTGAGTTGAATTTGAGGACAATATTGCCAACCTTTTGTAAATACAAAACAACTCTGTTGCTAGTTCCGTCCATCTCTCCTCCTCATTTGATGTTGAACCAAACATAATGAGGATTCACTTCTATATGGAGGGGCCATCTCTCTGGTTCTTACTGCTAATTAGATGGCATTCACTTCTTGCCAACAACTTCGTATCTACAGCACTGGATCCATATGTCTTTTTTGCATTTCTTTAAGACATCACAAATGCTTGCTTTCTCTACTATCATGTTCTCTCCAATGCTTTCAACCTCCATATTCTTTTCTTTTGTAATAGGCACATCATGATCTACCCCAATGAGGTAGAGTTGGATGAGGTTGCATGGGGATAGACCCTCATGCAAACATGCTCCTTCTTAACTAAAAATTTAAGTCAGTAAACACAATTAAATGGGAGGATAAATGGTAGCTAACATGTCATCATACACACATACCTCTCGATTCATTCCATCCACTCTTCAATCAAAATTTCCACTCCATATAATCTTCTTGTGATTGTTTGCTTATGCATGTATATATTTGTGTATATGTATTACTACATATGAATGTATGCAAACATTCCTATATACATGACTCAATCAAGTTATAAGTATATTTACAATGCCTATATGCATCTAGGCTTCTTTAAATGTTATTAAATAAGACTTATAATCTCAAATACATACAAAACAAGGAAAATTTTAATAGGGTGATAATGATCAAAATGGCCTACTCTAAACTAACTCTTAGATGGGAATGTGCATCTGAAGGGCAATGGAATTAAGGAAGTACAATAGTGCATAGATGTGTCCTAAATGTGTAAAGTTCATGCAAATACTAGCAAGATTTACAAATGGTTTTTGATGAGGTAATTCTAGAAATGGTTTGGTTTGACTTCAAGAAGTTTAGAAGTCAAGATAGTTAGTGGGTTTTTATTTGCCATGATCAAACCATAATCAAGGTCTCCATGAGTAGTTGAAAATGTATTACAACAATTAAACATTTTAATCTTAAAATTATTATAGATTTAAAAATTGTGTGGATAAAATGTTACTGGCTCACCAAACCATCACCCTCTTATTGGTTTGTCTAAGTTTAGCATGGTATTGTTGTGCATCAATACAAAAATTTATTTCTCAAGATATCACAAACACACACACAACCTCATCTTATTCAGATTGATGGCTCTTGTTATTACATATGCTACATCATCACCATAATAAGCTCAACATTATCAAGTTTGCTCCTCTTTATATTTAGAGATTGTTTCACGATGGCTTGGACACCCTCCTGATTATATCACAAGAACATGAAGATAGGGGAGTATTGGAATCAATGGTAGCATGCCTTGAAGCTATATTGGCCATTCGAAATTTTATGAGTAGATTAGGACCATGAAGTAAACTTGGACTACTTAGAAGGGAGAAGAATAAAGAAAATGGGCATGATTTCCAAGAAAGAATGGTCTTTTAAAAAATAGATTAAACTAGCCTCCATATAGGGTAAGTAGGCCAATAAAAAGTCACCCCCCAAAGAAACATATCAATTTCCCCCACAAAATAAGCTCACTCAAATGCCTCAGGTAGACCATTTTAACACCAATAAAAAGGTACACAAGCTTAGAATTTTCTTATGTGGTATCTTCTCATGGAAAGTAAACCAATTTTAACACCAATATAGAGATTTTTTGGAAAAAAAATTATACGATAGCCTCTCATCAAAATCATACCTAATTGTACGAGCCTTGAAGTGGGATAACATTGGCCTTTTAGGCCTTTCCTATTTGGCTTATTAGGAAATTAACCAAGTCAAAAAAGAAATGTTTTAAAATAAATAAATACTCCCTTGTTCCTCTCATCCATGTGATGCCCTCACTTTTTGAAATACTTCTCATTTTATAATAGGTGATGGTTCCCACTCCCCCAAAGAGTCAGCATGCCATAATGCTTACCTTAGGCCCTATATGGTAAGGTCACAGGTTCAAAACCCTTTTTCCTCTTAAGCTTACATTTTTATCTTTATTATTAAATTTGTTCAAAAGAAACATATATTCAATCAATGTTTTTTTGTTCAAAATTTGTCCCAATTTACATATTTTTGTACCTAAATTTTTTTTTTATTTTTTATTTTTCTCAAAAGGCACAACAACATTAATCCTAGGTCTCCCTTATCTCCAAAGTTGTGTGATATAGTCAAGACCCTTATGGATACAATTGATAATTAATTAGGCGATGATCAATGTTCCCTTGATCATAGCTCTTCCTCCATCATGATCCCCCTTGCTGTGGCCTAATGTTAAGAAGAAATGACTTAGCTGAATACCTATTAACCCTGCATACCTTGCTATAAAGTAAAATGGCCTACAAGCCTTGAACTACAAAGTAGCACTATTAGACCACACCCAATGCTCATTATTTGTTACTCGTTTCTCTTACAATCACTTGACGTGCAACATAAAATAATGTTGCATGAACAATGTGTCATGAACTTTATCATCAGAAATGAAGAGGTGGACATTTTTAATGAGTTCATTGGTCTTCTTTATATAAGTGATATGTATAAATATGATAACTTGGATTGAATGCCAATGCATAGACTAGATCTCATTTTGCTCTTAAAAGCATACTTTTTAGCAAAATCTACCATAAATACAACCACATTATCTAGAAAACTTTGGAACGTTCTTTACATTGCTAGGCTTATGTAATGGTGAGTAATGAAGGACTTGGGCTTCAACTTTAGTAGGGCAAGGAATTCATAGCTTTTCATCTCTTTGTTCAAAATATCTTTCTGCTTTCTTTGTTTTCCATGTTTATTGTGGTCTCCATATATGCAAATATCTTCACAATTTAGAAGAATTTCCCTCTGTTGTCTCTTAAGGGCAACGTACCAATGTTTTTACACCACATTTTTTGCATTCTCCCATCAAGCACTTTCTATTATGAAAAGACAAGTCATTCATCTTCTATCTTTTGTCTTTTGTCTTTGGAATCAGTAGTGTTTGACAAACTATTGCCTCCCACAGTTGTGTGTAATGTTGTTAAAAGTAAGATGAGCTACGTCTGTGGGCCACATATCTCGCAATTACACAGATATCCAAATACATGGAGATCAAATCTTTGAGATGTATATGATTGAGTACATCCTTTAAGAGAAAATACATTTGAACATGATGTCCATAGTAGCACATATATCTATCCTTCATTTGACAAACAAAGAAAGGCTTTAGTGACTTAAAAGAATAAAAATAAATCTTACATTTCGAATGGAGTGCTTTGAATTTTTTGAAATAATTCTATCTACAAATGAAACACCAAATAAGTATGGTGATTACAAGGTAATAGCTTCATGTACATGCATGTTACCAATCATACATGCATGCTAGCTAATAACAATCATACTAATGCTAGCTAACTAATGCCAAACATGCATCAATATTTTGTATGCTAGTTTATAGTCATTGTGTATACTAGTTAATAGTCTAGCACATGTATGCTAGTTAGTAGGCTACTATATACTAACAAATAGTACATGGTATATTTGTTAACAATCAATACTTACACAAATGTCTATTAACTAGCATATAGATGATTGTGGTGACTACTAACTAGCATGCAATTGATTGTGGTGACGACTAAATAGTACATGGGAGACTATGGTGACTGCTAACTAGCACACATGATTGTTAACTAAGAAACAATGTGCTAGCAAACACATGTATGCTAGTCAACTCTTAGAATTCATGTTAACTAGCAAAGGTTATTGCTAACTAGTATACAATGTGATTTTGGTCATTACTAAATAGCATACAAGAGACTTTGGTGACTATTAACTAGCACACGTCTATTAACTAGTAATCTCTATGCTAGCAAACACATTTATGCTAGTGATGATGCCAGGAGGCATATTCCACGGTGGATTCCATGAGGTTTTGCAGTGGATTCCATAAAATTATACTTATTGCCGGGGCTCATTCAAAAGGTGGATTCCTTGTGCAAAAAGTCGACGGGGACGCCTTTACTTTTCGGGCATCTCGTTAATTTAATGTGCAAGTGGGTGATTCCATAGCGGGTGATTCTGCAAAATACATATTTGAATTAATGGACGTTTATGAGTTTAGAGTGCGCACTCATAATAAATTAAGGTTAGGACTGAGTTCTAACCAATTTATTTATTTTGTAGCCGAAGACTGCTAGGTAATCACTTTTGTCGGTTTAATTTTATTATTTTCTAACAATTGTGAATGCTTCGGTTGATGTGTAGAGCGGGTGGCTGTGGCGCTAGGAAGCACTGGCGATAGCGTGCATTCAAGTTATTTAGAAGAAATTATCATTTTTGATGGGCGCACATCTTAGGCATGGTGCCAATATTTATTTTGACGCGCTTATTTATTAAAGAACTTGACATATATTTATTATTTTGTATGCGCATGGATGCACGATTTAAATATTTGTTATTAGACACTGTATTTGGGCACAACTCGACTCTTTGGGTGCCCAACTACTTTATTCTTTATTTGGACAAAAGAAAACACAAAAGCTAAAGCGTGTTAATTGTAAATTTGGGCTATTTTTGAGCTAGGAGATGAATAATATATTAAATACATGCTTTGTGGAGTGCTCACACAAGGCATGGGGAAAGATTGTATCCAATTAGTCTTCTTGCTTCATGTCATGCAAAATTTCTCTCTTGGTTTTTTAGCAAAAAGTAGAGTTCTTTGTTCTTGGGGACCTTCCGGTGCTCGCTATGCATGCATACAACATCCGATTTGCAGAGCAGTGGTATTAGAGCGAAGCTGAGATAGAGGGCTTCCAATCACTTACCATCTCGCGTGAAGGCGAAGCTCTTGGAATGATCGATAGTCAATCTTGCGACAATCCGTCAATACCAACGTTTTCCTAGCGGTGAAGAACCCCTTGCTATGCATTTAGATCACGAAGTACCAGCCTCTACAGGCGGAGGACCACCTGGGAAGTTCCTTTGCTAAGTCTTCTTCTTCTCAGAAAGAACAGGCAAGAATTTTAACCAAGTTAGAGTTTAAGAAGCTTAACAAATCTTAAGAGAAGATTTAGCCCTACAAAATTTGATTACCTGTGGCGGTAGTATGTACTGAAGGTCACTGTCATCGCCAAAAAGCAGTCGTCGTCCTGTCGTGATTGATTTAGGGAGGTCACATTTTTTTTTCTCCTTCTATTTAGAGATTAAGCTTACTAAAGCTTAAAGCCTACTAAGCTACAAAGGTTAAATTTTCAAGGTTTAAAACCTCTCCCATAGTGGGAGTTCATACACAACAACACCTGAACGGGTTTTCAACTTCCATGTAAGCCCCCATATGCACATGCGGTCTGATAGAGTTAAGTTCCAGCACGCGGATTGCTATACACATTCTACACGGATGACATATTCTTTTGGAAGAAGGCTGACATCAATTTCCATAGCCGTGAAGAAGAAATATCATCAAAAGCCATTTTTTTTAAAAAAAGCAAGCCTTGTAATCCCGAATTTGAGCTACGCTCATCCCACTAATAGGATTTCGAGTGTGTGAGGTTGTTTGAAATTTCGCAGGATGACCGATCAAAATATGGAAGATTTTATGGCCGAATGTGATTTACCGGAACCAACGATGGAGCAAAAACTGGACCTAATTATGATGCAGCTTCAAGAGGAACGCAGAGCATGTCAAATTTTGCAAGCTCAATTGGCCAGTCTACAACGATCTACTGCCAATCAAGATGGACCGCAATCTGAAGATATTATATGACGTACGATCGATGGGACACTTGAAGTGCAATCTATTTGGAAAGAAACAAAGATAAGTAAAAGAAATTTCAAATTTTGTACTTTCAATGGGTCACACGATGGAAAGACTATACTTGCTTTTAGCAGCCAGTTTGATGATTATTTCCATGAAGAATAGTATATTGAAAAAGAAAAAATTAAGTGTGTCACTAATCATTTAGTGGGCAGAGCATCCCTATGGTGGACTGTTGTCTGCAAAAGCATTGATTGTCCTACTACTTGGGAGACTTTCCAAAAGAAAATTTTGCAGAATTTTCTTCCACCTCAATTCCACGAAAAAGCAATCGAAAATTGGGATCTTTTGCAAAAAAGGGATCATGAGCCTATATTCCAATATACCGAGCGTTTTTGGAATGCTTTATTGCAACTATGAATGCTCGAAGATGTACCTAAGGCGACTCATAAGTGCAAGTTTATGTCTGGGTTACTTGGTCACTTCTATGCGGAAGTGAACATGTTTAAACCAATGACTCTCGAAGATGCAATTTCATTGGCTCATGATGCTGAAGATAAGATTCGAGGACGAGAAAAACGACCACAATAATTTTCAAACAATGGTAACTTCGGTTCAAAACAATTCAATTCTAATTTATGAAGATTCAATCAAAACCGTTTCCTTCCATCTTCATTTCGTAAATCTTGGACATGACCCCCTGCTTTACCATCAAACACAAATCCAAATCCTAAGCCATCTCTTTAGTCAAATCCCAACATTCCATAACTTCTCGCTATTACCAATGATGTGTCTAAAGCCAAATCCATAGTCTGTTACAAATGCCATCAACTTGGACATCTAGCGGTGAACTGTCAATCCAAAAAGCCAATTGTTGACATCAACTATTTGGGAGCTACTGAAGATGAAGACCATGAACAAATGCCAGATTTCACAGAAGACGATGACAATAGTGGCACCACTTCAGATACTTTACTAGGTATACCAAATCCTCATTCTTTATTAACGATGAAATGCTTTGTGCATGATAAAGAAAAGACTGTTTTACATGATGATGGGAGTACACACGACTTTATTTCTGCAACATTGGTCAAAGATTTGAAATTACATACTGTTTCTACTCATTATCGCATCAAGATTCCATTCTTAGGCACTAGATACAATGGAACACAAGAAATGCATGACTTAGAAATTAAAATTGGTGATTATGTTGAGCGTAGAAATTTCCTAGTTGTGCCTTTGCAATCTAGTGACATTATTCTAGGCATGCCTTGGCGTCATCAGTATAATCCCGATAATATTGATTATTCTACGCATTCAATGAAGATTTATTCACATGGAAAACAAATTACTTTGCATGGTATGCACACCTTTGATAATTTTCCATTGATTAGTCATACACAGGCTAAACGTGCATTAAGAAAAGGTAACAAATCTTATTTAATCTGGGTGAATGAAATTGAAGTTAAGGAAAATAAGATGCATCCTAAGCACACACAATTTCTTTCACAATTTCAAGACTTAAGTTGAAGAATTGTTAACTCAAGGACTCATTAGACCTAGTAGTTCTCCATTTGGTGCACCTGTTCTATTAGTTAAAAAGAAAAACGACACTTATAGGATGTGCATTGATTATCGTGCCCTAAATAAAATCACTGTTAAAAATAGATATCCCATTCCTAGGGTAAATGATCTTATGGACAAACTACAAGGGGCTGCAATATTTAGCAAAATAGATTTTAAATCTGGATACCATCAAGTATGACTAGGCACATCTAACATTTTCAAAACTGCATTTGGAACTCAATTTGGACATTATGAATTCCTAGTTATGCCTTTTGGATTAACTAATGCACCGGCTACATTTAGTCGTATGATGAATCACATCTTTTTGAAGCATCAGCATTGTGTCATTGTTTTCTTTGATGACATATTGGTTTTCAGTAAGAATGAGAATGAGCATTATGAACATTTATCTTTGGTCTTCAAATGATTGAAAGAGAATCAATTATATGCTAACCTTGAAAAGAGTGAATTTTTCCAAACACAAATTGAATACTTAGGACATATTGCTTCATCTGAAGGTATTAAAGTTGATCCTAAAAAGATAGAAGCAATTTTGAATTGGCCGATACCTAAAAATGTGCATGAATTACGTTCTTTCTTAGGTATTGCCAGCTTTTACAGAAAATTTGTGAGAAATTTTTCATTGCTTGCATTACATTTGACAAAATTATTAAAGAAAGGTATTGTGTATCATTGGTCTGACAATAAGCAAAAGTCCTTTGATTTACTGAAACATGCTTTAACTCATGCTCCTGTATTGCAACTTCCTGACTTTACTAGACCATTTTTCCTAGTAGTCACTGATGCTAGTGGATCTAGAATAGGAGCTGTCCTTATGCAAGATTCCCATCCCATAGCTTACTCTAGCTGCAAACTTAAACCCTTTGAACTCAAGTACTCTACTTATGATAAGGAATTGCTAGCTATAGTACAAGCTTTACGTCAATGGAAACACTATTTAGTGGGATTTAAATTCATGATTAAAACTCACCAACAAACTATTAAATATCTCCTTAGTCAGCCACAAATATTTGACCGATACATTAAATAGGCTGCTTTTATTTAAAGTTTTCATCCACTTATCCAATATCAACCCGGAAAAGAAAATGTTGTTGCTGATGCCTTAAGTAGAAGACCGACTATTCATAATATCTTTGTGATATCTTTTGATTCTCTTATCCCTATGAAAGATACCTATGACCAAGACCCTAGTTTTCAAGCAGCTTGGAATAAATTAATTACCTGTAACTGGATTCCAATTGATTCATTGTCTTACGATGATGTATTTATGTTTTATGAAAAAAGGTTATGTGTAACTGTTCCATTTCGATCTTTTGTGTTGCACGAAATTCACTGCCCTCCATATCAAGGCTATAGAGGTATTATTTCTACTTTAGGTACTTTGATTGAATATTTTTATTGGCCACAGATGGAATTTGATGTTTCTAACTTTGTATCTGAGTGTTTAATTTGTCAAAGAGTTAAGCCACACCATGGTAAGCAGTATGGTTTGTTAATGCCTTTACCAATCCCTGAAAGACCATGGGAGCATATTTCAATGGATTTTATTACTAGTCTGCCTAACACTCAAGCTAATCATGATATGATATGGACTATTGTAGATCACTTTAGCAAACATGTATATTTCATTCCATGCAAAAAAACATTAACTGCATCTTACGCTGCTCAATTGTTTCTGAAAATTGTTTTCACTAACCATGGTTTACCAAAAGTTATTATTTCTGCTCGAGATTCTAGATTGTGCAATAATTTTTGGATTACTTTGTTTGCTAACTTAGGAACAAAGATTGATTTTTCATCTGCATTTCATCTTGAAACAAATGGGCAAACAGAAGCTACAAATAGCATAATCTTAGATCTTTTATGTGCATATACAATTTCAAAACCACAAACTTGGGATACACACTTGCATTTACTTCAGTTTGCACACAATAACACACCCCATACAGCCTCATGCAAAGCACCTTTTGAAATCATTTATGGATATAGATTGCCTACACCTCTTACTTCATTGTCAAACAAAGTTAAAGCTGCTAATGATATTGCCCACATGCATGCTACTATTTTCAATGAAGTTAAAGATATGATTGCAAAAGCCTAGCAATCATATACTAAACAAGCAAACAAGAAAAGAAAAGCTATGAATTTTACAGTTGATGATTATGTCTGGTTATGAATTGAAAAGCGAAGACTACAAAGTGTTGAGAAACACCCTGTTGTAAAGTTAGCTCCTAGATTTTATGGACCTTTCAAAATCATTCACAAAATCAATGATAATGCCTTTAAACTAGAACTACCCCAACACTGGAAAATCCACAACACTTTTCATATTAGTTTGTTATGCCCTTTTAAAGGCAAATTATATGTCCATCTCGTTTATGAAAACCCCCCTTTGTTAGAAGAAGAAACTGAAATCCTTGAACTTGAGACTATTCTAGATACCGACTTTATGACCACTAGAACCAGCCATAGATATTCTAGATATCTGGTGAAATTTAAAAATCATCCTGTTGAAGAGGTCCAATGGATGCACGCTCGTGACCTAAGTGCTTACCCCTCACTGCTCGCTCCACATTGAGCTAATAGCAATTGAGGACAATTGATATCCCACCCCGGGGGTATGATGCCAGGAGGCATATTCCACGGTGGATTCCATGAGGTTTTGAGGTGGATTTCGTAAAATTATATTTATTGTCGGGCCTCATACACAAGGTGGATTCCTTGTGCAAAAAGTCGATGGGGACGCTTGTCCTTTTCGGGCGTCTCATTAATTTAATGTGCAAGTGGGTGATTCCGCAAAATACATATTTAAATTAATGGACGTTTATGAGTTTAGAGTGCGCACTCGTAATAAATTAAGATTAGGATTGAGTTCTAACCAACTTATTTATTTTGTAGCTGAAGACTGCTAGGTATTCACTTTTATCAGTTTAATTTTATTATTTTCTAACAATTGTGAATGCTTCAGTTGATGTGTAGATTAGGTGGCGATGGCGCTGGGAAGCACTGGGCGATAGCGTGTATTCAAGTTATTTAAAAGAAATTATCATTTTTGATGGGCATGCATCTTAGGCATGGCACCAATATTTATTTTGACGCACTTGTTTATTAACGCACTTGACATATTATTATTATTTTGTATGTGCATGGGTGCACGATTTAAATATTCGTTATTGGACATTGTATTTGGGCATAACCCGACTCTTTGGATGCCCAACCGCTTTATTCTTTATTTGGACAAAAGCAAACACAAAAGCTAAAACGTGCTAATTGTAAATTTGGGCTATTTTTGAGCTTGGAGATGAATAATATATTAACTTCATGCTTTGTGGAGTGCTCACACAAGGCATGGGGGAAGATTGTACCCAATTAGTCTTTTTGCTTTATGTCGTGCAAAATTTCTCTCTTGGTTTTTGAGCAAAAACTAGAGTCCTTTGTTCTTGGGGACCTTCCGGCGCTCACTACGTATGCATACAGCATCCGATTTGCGCACCAAGTGATGAACATTGTGACTACTAACTAGCATACAATTGATTATGGTGATTGCTAAATAGCATACATGAGTTTGATGATTGTCAACTAGTACACACGACTATTAACTAGTACATAGGATGGTTAATTAGTGGACATTGTGCTAACAAACACTTGTATGCTAGTCAACACTTATATGAATGCATGTTATTTAGCAAACATATGATTGTGGTTATTGCAAACTAGCATACAAGACTATTAACTAGTAGACTAGTTATGACTACTAACTAGCATACAAGATAATTAACTAGCAGATTGCTATTTGTCAAAGTTTTAGAAGGGAGAGAGAAAGATACAGACATTGAGAGAAACCCACACACAAAGAGTAGAGTACTCTCATGTTCTTCACCTTCATTATTTAGAACTTATAGACTAAAGTCTAATCACACACTACATAACAATCTAGGTCACTAACTAACTATATCACTAACTATGGTTGAGTCTTTGACTCATTTATTACAACACACATGGTAGATGATGACAACTAAGACTACATCTATCAAGATAAAGTCAGTGACTGTGATCATGAGCTTGAATCTCAACACTCCCCCTCAAGATCAAAGTAACCGATGTACTCCAAGTAGCTCCGTGAAATGCACAAACTTCTCTTTACCAAGTGATTTGGTAAAGATATTAGCTACTTGGTCTTATGTCTTCACATGGAGTAGATCAAACTGTCCATCAAGCACCATCTCCTTGATGAAGTGGCAATGAACCTTTATGTGTTTAGATCTAGCATGATAGACAGGGTTGCTAGCCAACATCACACTAATGAGATTGTCACAATGCAATGTGACCTTCTTATCTAACTATATACCCAAGTCATGTAGTAGTTTCACAAGCCAAACTGCTTTGCATGCTGCTAAGGCTACACCCCTGCATTCTGCCTTTGTACTAGATAAAGCAATGCTTCTTACAACTCCAGTTGATCATATTGCTACCTAGGCTGAAAGTATAACCACTAGTTGACCTTCTGTCATAGGCACAACCAGCCCAATCTACAATTGTATAACCTATTAAGTCAAGTGACTTTTCATGCTCATAAAAAATCCCATAATTAGCAGTACCCTTCACATACCGACTGTCATGTCTTCTTGCACCTATGCCAGATATGGGTTGGGATGCATTGATACACCATCAATTGCGCACACTAGCATACTATCTCTACACCATTTCCCTTGTCAATTTCTCAATCAGGTGCGAGATAAGGGCTCTTCTTCCTTCCTCCCTAAGTGACATGAGCCATGGGGTGAGAGACTAATCTATCATCCCAATATGAGTGATTATTGAGGTGAGTGCTAGATTCTTTGTCGTCAATAACTTCATCAAGAATGCTACCTCCCTAGGTGTTGCTGCATGGTCCCCTACCATGCTAGACACGTGTTGTGGGGAGTTGTGGTACCTCCTGCGACGGACAACTCTAAACCCTACTACATCGATGACAATCCATCTTGACTATCTAAATGGGCCAATTTATATATATGTCATATCTTAAGTGTGGGGACGTAAGGGTTCGATTTATGGTCAAGTGCTAGGCCCTTGTTGAATAGCCAAACCGGTCCATTAAGGTTTTAAGTATAGGGATGCGTCCCTTCACTCTTGTCTGCATATATTCATGAATATACCAATGTATAATCTTTAAACAATGTCATGTCTTATCTATGCCCTATTGGGGTCCCTTCCCCACCTAACCGTCATATTTATACCTCGTCATTGGGGTCTCTTCTTACTCCATTTGCCTTTTTTCTTATTTTACCAATTTTTCATGTGAATTGATCCTACATTCACCAAAATTGAAATTTGACCTTAGAATCCTATTTGTCTTGTCGAACTTAAAAATTTTTCTTTTTATTTTCCTTTGTTTCTGAGCAATAGTTTCTTCATTATTACTTTTTTTAAAAAATTCTGCAAATTGGATGTGTTTCCATGTGAATGTATCTTTTTCACCTTAAAACTACAATTTGACCTAATAGCCTTGATCTTTTCCTTCTCTTGTACATTTTTCCTCTTTTTAGCTCATCATTCCGACACATGGATTGGCCATTATTCATTTTTGTGTATTTACGAGTCTTTTATTATGTCATTTTGCTATTTTTTCATGTGAATATACTCTCTTATCAACGGAATGGTGTCTTGCTTAGATAGCCTTGAGCCTCGCATCCAACCCGACATTTTTTATTTTTCCTCCCTTTTGTTTTGACACATAGATTTTGTATTATTTATTTTTATATATTTTAAAACATTTTTCATGTGAACTTGCCTTTCTCACATCCAAGTTGCATTCTAACGTAATAGCCTTGTCAAACACCTCTTCCTTGATACTTTCTATTTTCATTGCACTTTGTTTCGACTAATAGATCTTCTCGAATTAATTTATGTTCTACTTTTCGTATGTATTTTTACCTTTTTTTTCATGTGAACGCCCCTATTTCTCATCGGATCCATGTTTTGATTTGATGATCTCGCCTATCTTCTCAAATCGGATCCATTTTCTTGCACTCCATTTCGGCCATCGGATTTTTCATTATTAATTTGTGATCCTATTTTTAGGTGATTTTTTTATTTTTTTCATATGAATGCCTATCTTTCATACTAGGTGTATCATTCGTGTTGTCCATCCTGTTTTCCTCGTTGTCCTTCCCACTTTTCCTTTTTTTTGCACGTCAATCCAAAGCCCAAATCTTTTCAATGTAAAATTTTCACAAATTTTTCGTCTTGTTGCATTTGCGTGGTTGCTTAACTTTTGCCTTAAAATGTTTATAATCGGGTCCCACGTCTTGTGGCTGATCCACCCATGCTCCTCCCTTTCTGTTCATTCTTGATGTGACAAACTTTTTTGCTTTGCACTGCGCTTGTGCACGATGGGGGGACGAGGAATTATTTATTACTTTCTTCAACCATTAAACTTAAAGAACCAAAAAATTAAAAAAAAACCCAGCCGTTTGGTTCTTCCCACCCTCCTCCTCCTCCTCCTCCTCCTCCTCCTCCTCCTCCTTCTTCTCTCTCCTTTTTCTCCTGTCTCTCTCTCCCTCTTTGTTCGTCTCCCTCCATCTCCCCCCTCCCCACCTCCCTCCCTTCATCTCCCTCCTCCCCAACTCCCTACCTCATCTCCCCTCCACCCACCTCCATCTCTCCCACCTCTCCCTCCCCCATTACTCTCTCTCTCTCTCTCTCTCTCTCTCTCTCTCTCTCTCTCTCTCTCTCTCTCTCTCTCTCTCTCTCTCTCTCTCTCTCTCTCTCTCTCTCTCTCTCTCTCTCTCTCTCTCTCTCTCTCTCTCTCTCTCTCTCTCTCTCTCTCTCTCTCATTGCCTCTTCTCTTGCTACCCGACCCTCCTAGCACCACCTCTAGTCCCCTTACCTTTCCCCCCCACCTCCTTTGTGTCGTGCCTGCCCACATGGAGCCTACCGGCTCTCCTCCTCATTGCCCTATTGGTGCTCTGCCACACCACCTGCCTCGCATGCCATGCCCCCACTCCCCACCTCCATTGTCTCCCTTTCCTCTTCTCCCCCCCAACGTTGTCCTTGAGTGCCTCCTCCATTCCCACATCCACCCTTCTCCTTCTCCTCTCGCCGCCTGCTCTGCCCCCTCCCTCCCTTCTTCTCTGCCTCTTCCCCCCTCCCCCACCACCCCTACCCCAACCCCCTTCCAGTACCCTCTCCCTCCTAGTTCCCCTACCAGCCCACCACCCTCCCCATAGCCCTCCTTCACCCCCACCCCACCCCCCACAACCACACCCATCCCCCCCGGCAAGCATCCCCTCCCCTTACATGCACGCATTCCCCCTTAGTTTACGCAACCCGCAACCCACCACCACCACCACTGTCTCTGAACCCCTTGTGAGGTCCCGTATCACGTGGATTCCTTCATGTGTCACTGTTTTTTCCATTCCTTTATGAGCTGTTCGCATGCAGATTCTTCTTAGAACACGAGTGTGTTGTCTAAGTTAATGTTCATGCGTGAGGATGCACGTGAGGTCTCAACTATGTTGTGGTGTTACAACTATTCATTGCAGTGTAGCGAATCCCAATACATATCTTTCTTGCAATTTTAAATTGCTAAGAAACCAAAAATGCTTAAAAAATCCAAATAAACCATAAAAATTCAAATACAATCCAAAAAAAATAGCAAAAAATGCAAAATCCACTAAAATTTTTACTCATAAATCTAAGTTGAAAATCGCAAATAAAAAGTAGAACAAACTAAAAAATCTAATAAAAACCTTAAAATTCTATGAATTTTTTTTAAAATTTCAAAAAAACTTAAAATTTCCTTAAAATTTTGAAAAAAGCCAAAAAATTTTCACAACTCATTCTCAATATTTTGATTGTTATTTGCACAAAAACAAAATCCAACAAGTAATACAATTTAAAAAAATCTAAATTATATTGAAAAAATTACATGTTATAGTTTTTAGGTATTTTTCCATCATGCTGTAAATTTTCAACTTGATAGATTATCTTTTGGATTACTTCATGGTCGTGGTTTTCTCTCCACCACCCTCGATTTGAGCATGCTCATTCAAATTAGAGTGCATTCACACACCCTACAAGTATCAAGATTTTATTTTCTTTTTGGTACACCACAAACCACATCTAATTGTTAAGAGAAACCAGTTGGTCACTTTTTCATGTGCATTTGTGCTTAACACATATTATTTTAGATAAAATAAAGTAAACTCATAGTTCACATTATACCCACTTCATGTGCTAAACACGTACATTTTTAATTTGTAATAAAATAAATCAACCATTATTCTTGCATGTGCTGGCAAAATAGTGCTACACACATAATAGTTGGTAAAGATGAATATGCATTTAGAGACCTATGGCATGGGGATTGAAGTCTAAGTTCGTTCAATGCAACGTAAACGTGTAATAATTTTTCTTAATGGATAAAATGAACCGCAGTTATCTATTCAAGGTTGATCACCTAATAAGAAAATTCTCTCATTGATAATAGTTGGTAAATTTTTTTCATCTACCATTAAATCTAAATCCATCTTCATTGTACATCTCTTATCTAATCAATAAACACGATATGTGGGAATGAGGGTGACCCAATCTATTAGTTCATCCATGTTGTTAAGGACTGAAACATGGTCTTGGTTCAATTGTATCAATGTGGTGTAGTTTGTGGTATTTCTTCTCTTCAATTGTATCAATGTGGTGTAGTTTGTGGTATTTCTTCTCTTTTAATGGCCACACTGATGTAGTCTACCTACAATGTATATATTTCTTTTTATTTTTTCTTCATATGGGGATTAGGGTGTTTGTTTGTTTGCATTTCATAAAGCTATTGATCACATGTGCAGGTAGGTCATGCCAAATTTTTTCCAGGATGTTGTTTACTTGGGATGGTCTTTTGGATATGGAAAAACTGATACTTCGATGAGATCTATTTGTTTTTTGTTTTACTATTTGTGCAAGCATCCTCTGTGTATGTTTGTGTGGTGTATGTGTGTTTTGTTTTTATTTGAATGGCACCTTGAACTCCTCCCCTAGTCCAATATGTTTTGTTGGTCGGTCAGGATTATTCTTAGTTTTTAGAATCAAACCTTATTACTATCCCATTTTGTGGCTCTCTCATTGGCACTCATTCATGATGATCCTACTTTATGTGATTAATTCTTAATCTCTTATAGCAAGTAGTCTGGCTATGTTTGTGGTACCACTATCCTGATGACACCTCAAGGATTGGGGAAGGCTTTATTAGTTCCCTATCATGGAAAAACCTTTCGAGCGATCCACCAGCTCTTTTCCAATGCGGACATTATAAAGCTCTTGCAAAGACAGACCAATGACTTATTGGATACTAAAAAAGTCATCACTATATCCAGAGTTTGTGTTTCCATGATCTCTGATCCTTTTTGGAGATAGTTGTGTTAGTTCCTTCAAGGCCTGCCAAGACTCCATCTAATTACATATGCAAGGAATTATTTACTACTTCCAAAATGGTGCTCACAAGAGCATGACCATTGATTGGAGTTCCTATCTCCTTGTAAAAATGGATCAACATTTTATTAGGGTGAATAGGGATAATGTGACTAATGTCACATATAGTTCTTACTTGTATATTTTCCTGACATATTCTGCCCCTACAAAGGAAATTCCACCACTTCCCACAAATCCTCTAGTTGTTCTCTCTCCTTCTATTCAAGATTCTAAACATGTCCCTAAAGATCATGACTCTCCTCCTCCTCTAGTCATTCGGAGGAAGTGCTTAAAGTGTGTAGGTGAAACAATTCCTGCTTTAGTTTTCCAGTGTCAATCCCTACTACATCAAGCAATGCCCTTCCTACATGCCTAACATTTGCAAATTTATTCAAGGCACATAGATATGGTAGTTTGGACATACAATTCCTTCTTTTTTGGATCACATGGTGGTAGGGGACGTCATTCCTTTCTTATGTAAAGACATCCACAGTTTTATAGAAATATCAATTACAACTTGTGTTTAGTAGTTGTACTTTTGTTTCCTTGAGGAGATGCAGTAATCCAAGGAGGAGTTACATAAGGCTACTATTGAGCTTGCCTTTGCTAAGGAAACTCTTTCCAATCTTTCCAAACAAATGGAGTCACATACTAAGTTACTAGAGGCCCAAAAAGTGAAAATATTCTATTTGCCGTAATTGGCTAAAGCAAAGGCTCAAGTAGCTATTGTTAATGAGGATAAGGATACTATCAATCCTTGTGTCCTTTATTCCAAGCTAAGGTGGAAAGGTTTCAATCAAGAATAGATCTTTTGTGGTCTTGTTTTGAGCAGTTTATGGAATATATCCTACTAGATCATTCTTTCATTGTGCATTATCAACAATAAAAGATGGCCTTTTACATGAAACTGTCCATTATGGATTTGCATTCTCCAGAGGATGGATGGAGTGGTGCTTGGTCCTCAGATATCTTAGAAGAGGTTTCCCGAATGGTCTTTGTGGATTTAGTTATACCAAACACCATGCTGATGTCTTACATGTATCTTCAAGGTGATCTTTTGATTCCAGATGATGAGGATATGTCTTTGTATATGGGAGACATTATCTTGCAAGGTGTTCTTTATGTCAAACACTTGGAGCTGTAGATGGATGAGATTTTTCAAGCCTATTCTTCCAAAGTGGATACATGTCTTGATGTTTCTTGGCATTCCATGATAGAGTCTATGGTATTGAATTAGAGATAATTGAAAGCCCTTGCAAGATTACAAAGTACTACGCAAGTGAGGGAGGATCTTTTAACCCATGTTTCTAAACAATCCCCTTTTTATATCTCCTTCTTTAAAGCTTACAATCGCTACTCAGATCTAGCTCCATCAGTGCCTTCTCTTACTTATTATCAAAAAATGGCCCACAAATTTGATTCTTATCTATCCATACTTCAATCAAGTCCCCATGATATTTCTCCTTGTCTTTTCCAACCACAAGGTGCTTCCCAAATTCCTATATTTACTCATTGCCCATTCATTGTGGATCACGCTTTCTCTCCAACTCCTCCTTGTCCTCCACTGACTGTCACAATCCTTTCCACATTTCTAACATATTTTCTAACTCCTTTCTTATCCGATTTTGTCAAATTACCTAAATCTCCATTTTTAATCCTTTCTTCTTTTTACGATTTTGCTTATCCATCCCTTTATCCCTAGATACTTGTTCCACTTTCTCCATCCACATCTTTTATTCCTAGTCCCCCCCTCAGTTGGTTAGTAGCCACTCTCTGGTATTGATTTGCAAATACAAAGAGAAAGAGGGTGGAGCCAAATTGATTCGTTGATATGACCTCAGATTAATTGGCATGTGATTCTAGGGGATTGGCATACTCCTACACAAGCTTATCATAATTATATGTAGTTTGCCCAAAACTATCATCAATCTATTGATCCTTTAGTTAGATTAAATGCTCATTTTTCTTGGTACCTAGTGTACATGTATTGTCATTCTCATAATGATCATCAGAAGCTAATACCAAAGTTGTGTATGAATGCCAATGTGGATGTTGATCCCCATCAGCTGGATATCTTTTACTTCCATGCTCTGTCTCTCAAGCAAATATCTTTTCCTTGTGGAGAGGATGTGATATTTGCAATTCTTTCAAAATCTACCTAAGCTATTTGTGGATGAATCCCTTTTCATGGATAGGTTTTGAAATCATCATGCCTTTAAAAGAGAACATCCTCATTGATGATTTCTTTCTGGAAATAATTGGAGCTTTAATGGACTCTCTTTTCATTCTCTCTTTATTGAGGTGTCATTCATATTTCTTTGTGATATGTATTAGTATGTGGGTGTGTTTGATTTGTGTTCATCTAGATATTTGGTTCAAGAAAGTGAGAAAGATTTGAAGATATTGATTTATGGATTTGGCTAAATTTTTGAAGACTTGCAAAGGAATGAAAGAACCTCTTATATCCTTTACTAATTTGCTTGGCTATATTTTGTAAGCTAAGAATTGATTCATGTTTCAAGTTGTTTTCCTTTCATAAATCTATTTTATAGATTCAAGTTATTTTGGAGCTTAATGGGCTCAAGGTTAGTTCCTAGATATTAATTGATCAAAGCTTGAGATAGAAGTGTTGAGCTAGTTTTTGGGCCTAGTATTCTTCCTTGTTTCAACGTCGCGAGGATGTTCATTGATTAAGTGTGGGGATATGTTAAGGGCTAAAATGACTTACATTTTGGGTAGATTTTTGTTGTTTTTGTGAGTTTAATGGTTAATTTTGTGATGGATTGAATGATTTTGGATGTGTTGGAAGTGTTTTTAAGAGTGTTGGGATAGGTTGAGAAGGTTTGACAACTCACGATGGTTTTTGGTTGCGATATGATGTTTTGATAGGTTCTATAATGCATCTGTTTGGTTTTGCCTTTGTTTTCTTTTTGTTTGTGAGGATGAGATTCTCAATGAGTGTTTTGAGAAGTGATTGAGTGTTTTGAATGGTTTTTGATGGTTTGAAGTGGTTTTTGTTTGAACTATATAGTTTTTATGCCTTTTGTAGACCTTCTATAGTGTTATGCAGAGCTTCTGTATCTGATCTATAAGGCTCTATTTGCTTCTGTATGTGTTTTGGTTGTGTCGGGACCTAAAATGGGCTCGACACGAGCTCTCTAGCACTAGCTGACCTTTAAGTCACACAAGACATCCCACATGGCCTCGCGGCCACACCAGGAGCGTCTAAGGGATACGCTACACTAAACTCTAATATCGATCTTGCATTTGTAATAGGACACAGTTCAACCTTTGCCTTCCCCTACTCCTCAGAGGGAGATCCCATACACATTGGTATAATATACCACGTATCACATATATAGGAGGCAACTTCTTGACTGAAACACCATGGCCTCATTGCAACTCTCCTACATCTCGGGGATTGGCCCCTTGATGCGCTGCTCCAACATAGAGAACAAATGTACAAGCTCCACTCTTTTGTATATTGAACGATCCAGGAGTTGATATTTCCTCACTGAACTTACCCCAAGGAACCGCTCGTCTACCCTATAGCCTAGGAATCCTCACACACTCCATGTTGGTCATTTATTCAGGCAATCAAGTGCTATGCATCTGGGTTTCAAGTGCTATGCATCGAAGTTTTATACCATGTGGCATGTAAAATATAGAAGTGTATGAACATTGTGCAAAACCATTTTATGATTAGAAATCAGCCAGTGATGTGCAAAGATAGTTCTTTAATGGTTTTCAACCTACTAATTATTGTTACGTTGCTAGAGACTAGCAATGAGTTTCCTCGTGCTATGAGTCTCCTTAGACTTAAGTTTTTATCAGCCTATATGCTATGCATAAACCAAATGAATCAGCAATTTATGTATTTCCAGAAATCTCTCACTTTTACCATCTGTCTTCCCCTAACCTTTTAGGTTTTGCAGCATTGCATAGGTGTAGGGTTCATTTATAGGTCATTTTTTCATATGAAAAGCAATAAAAATGCACTAAAACATACAAACAAGGATGTTCTGAGGCTTAGTCCCCATGCCTGAACCTTTCTAAACATTCACAAACATTAATGATATTTTTTTGTTAATTTTTAAAGCACTAAAATCTATTTTTCTCTTATTTTTCCTATTTTCTCTATTTATTTATTCATAAAAATAGGGTTTTTTTGACCTATGATTCTTGACTGATTATGACAACTGAACTATAGTTTTTATCAAAATTTTATCCCACGTGAGTTTCGTTTTCCCACCCAAAACCAAACAAACCTTCATTTTTCCTCTAAAAAGGCACTTTTTGGGTTGTAATTTAATTATTAAGACTATGTATCATTACGGTTCTACATTTCTTTTATGTGCAGCCCTCAATCATGATGCAAATAAGATTCAAACAAATTTTTGTTCCATATGAATTTCATTTAGACCATCAAACAAGAAAAACAAGCAAATTTTCTTTATAAAAATGAGGCATACTGCTTATTTGCGTGTTGCGGGTTTTTTGATAATTAATATGGGCTACCAATAGACCGTCGACCAGCAATCATTCTTCAGTGTTGAACACCTTTCCTCATTCTCCTCTTGATCTTGGAGCAATCCTCAAACAAGCATTCTTCACCCTCTCTTCTTGATTTTCTTCATGTGAATTACCATTTGGAAGAGAGAGAGAGAGAGGAGAGAGAAAGACTAGATTTGGATCTCAACAATTGGGCAACCATCTCTCACATGAGGCTAGGTGTTGGAGAGCAAGAAAGTGCACGTATTCATCAGTGTGATCTAATTGGGGGGTTGTTCTTAGCCCCCCCATTGCCTCTCCATCATGATCATTGCCCTGCACTGCCCCTTTTTTTTTTGCCATACAAACCCCCCCCCCCCGGGTCATGTTTCAATTTTGAGGGGGGGAGGCCCCAAGGGTCACCCCCCTTCAACTTCCAAGGCCGTTTACATTGATTGGTTTTTTGGTCCTCCACCTCGGGCACTGCCTCTTCCATGTCTGCGGCGTTCGATTAATGATCTGAAAATTTTTGCCTAATCATTTCGGGGTCCCCCACTACTGACCACTTCCAAAAGTCTTTTCTGATTCCCAAAAAAATTATGAAAATTCTGCAACCATCTCTTAGTGTGTCTTCAAAGCATTTTTGAAACCCGTCTTTTGCTTGCCGCTTAAAAATTGACCCAATTGTCTATGCTACCTTCGATGGGATTCAATTTTCTCTTAAAATGTGGATTTTTTGGAAAATTTTGAGCACTTTTAAGGGCCAATAATCCACTGCTCATTGGCGACCATGGGATAGGGTGACTCAGCCCGTCGAATCCCATGAAGAAATTTGCACAAATATGCACAAACATAAGCACAAAGAGCATCACGTCGATACAAAATAGAGGCATAATAAAACACATCACAGTCCCACTCTACCCCCTAACAAAACTAAGGCATGAAATCCGTGAGGAGTAGGCCTAGCATAATTTGACGACAGAACGCCCAAAGCTAGTCATCAACCAATTGCTCCAACACGGCCAAGCTGAAAAGAACTATCAGAGAGGTCATCCTAAGTGGTGGTCTGAACTACCTACCTATTGAGGACAACTCAACCATGATGTAACATTCCACCCATTGCATACGAACTTCCCCCCCCCTTTTTAAGGAATGGAAAATTTTTAAATTATTCTCCCCCCTAGTCGCCGTTGAACATGTGGCGAGGGGAAGGGGGGTTTGACGATGATGACAAGGGAGAGAGGTCGTCGACATGGAGTGAGTAGGCGACGTCGGAGAGGATGAAGATGATAGCGAAGGCGATGTCGACGAGGAAAAATGAGATGACAATAAAGAGGGGAGGGAGGCCACGTGTGCCACCTCACTCCCCCCCACTATCTCTTTCTCCCCTATAAAACACCCCCCCTCCCTGAGGAAGAAGAAGAGAGAGAGAGAGAGGAGAAGAAGAGAAGAAGAAGAAGAAGAAGAGGGAGAGAGAGAGGGGAGAAGAAGAGGAGGAGAGGAAGAAGAAGAAGAAAAGAGAGAGAGAGAGAGAGAGAGAGAGAGAGAGAGAGAGAGAGAGAGAGAGAGAGAGAGAGAGAGAGAGAGAGAGAGAGAGAGAGAGAGAGAGAGGGGGGGGGAGGAGGAGGAGGAGGAGGATGAGGAGGAGGAGGAGAGGGAGAGAGAGAGGGGGAAGAAGAAGAGGAGAAGAAGAAGAAGAGGAGGAGGAGAAGAAGAAGAAGAGAAGAAGAAGAAAAAGAAGAGGGAGAGAGAGAGGGGAGAAGAAGAAGAGGAGAACGAGAAGAAGAAGAGGAGAGAGAGAGAGAGATACATAAGCCAAAAGTATGGCCCCCAAATAGAGGGAGACTTGCACCGATGGTAAACCCACATCCGACAATGGAGCCACCGGCCAGGGCATTTCGGCAAATACGAATACAATGCCGGGTATGGACAATTCATATCTGAATATCCAGGTATTAATTGCCATCTCCGCTATTCATTGAGACATAGGGTATGTCGCTTGGCATGGGCATGAGTTCTTTTTAACAAGTAACCTGGATTATTTTTCAATAGCTAATGAACTTTTAGGGGATTTTAGGAAATTCTTTCCGTATCCATAGATGAAGGAGCGTAGATTTACTCATATGATGCATTGAGGTTCGCACAAAGCCTTGTATCTGAATACAATCATTAGGATTAAGACTACGATACCTTGAGATCCGTCCGATATAGCGACTATGTTTGTCAATCCTATTCGGGAATTGGGCTAGATGCAGCAAAATCTCAAGACCTCAAAGGCAAGAACTTTAGGACTTTTTGGATTAGGAAACACTAAGTTGGAACGAAAGACTGATGCTTTTGGACTTGTTGAGAAGAAGGTTAGCTTATCAATCAATGTAAGTGATCAATGGAACTTATGTCTTGTACAGAGTCTGAAACCTTAACATATGCCTCAGCGGAAAAGAAGGGTGTGTTAGGTAAATTTTACATAGAACCGCCCCTGATCCCAAGGGGGAGAGCAAACACGCGATGGAAAGGTTATCGCGACTATTCCTGCAATGTTTGGAAAAGGATACCATAGTTTTTGTTGATTGATCAAACAGTGTCCTAAATGCTTTTTGCATTAAACTAATGGTTGGGATGTGATTTGGATGATGATTATTCCAAGTGCTTATGTTTGATGGTAAATGCATGGCAGGGGTCAGTGATGACAAGTTGCCATGGGGAATAAAGGAATGTTTTTTTTTGGAAGATGACATTAGGCTGATTGTCTTGATTGTGCTTGATTCTTAATTGGATTAATTAAGGAAGGATATTTTGCATGGGTGGATCATCTCCAAGATCGCACCGTGGATTACCCTGAGAGGGCACTGCTTGATTCATAGGCTGAAGATCGAGTGGTGAAAAGGCCAACCACCAAAGTTGTGTCTCAGTCCTAGGTCGCTTGGGGTTAGTGGAGCTCTGGACACCCCTTGCCTAGTTCAAAACAGAGTTGTAGACTACCGTGAGCCCAACATCTAGGGCATTAGAAGATCCTATTCTAGATAACAGATGGAAATTGTGGTGCCATGTGATTTGGACCAGTTACTTCTGCAGGGCAGTGCAGAAGGATACTTCTGTTGGGTAGAAGGGATACATAATTTCTCATGTATGGGTAGGAGACAAAGATTAACTAGAAAATAAGTTAAAGAACTTGTTTGTCAAAAGGACCGCTTGCTCTGTATTCATGTTTGTGTTGTAAGTTACGCAAATGACATTGTTCCCTAAAAGGCTTAATTAAGGAAGGCGATTTTGAATGTCACACATAAACGTGATAGGACCTAATTAGAAAACTAAAGCTATTAAGGGAAGCGGGTGGGCAGAACTCCCGATGGGGCAGGGTGGTCCCAAAGAACTGGGAGGTTTCTCACAAGGTTTTACTGTCATTCGACCTTTAGGTATTATTAAGTTAGAGCTTGATTCATGCAGTTTTAGGGGATCGGAATGGGACTATGCCCTATGGCAGAGAGGTTGAGTGGCGTATCTCTCTTGTTTCCCATTCTCTTTGAACCAAGTGTGGCTTGGATCTGCTTCGACTTGGGTATTTCTGCATGAAGTAGGATGTCCAGGACCGATGCTACGATGCTGTCAGGAGACCTTGTCCACTAGGAACCCAAATTTCAGGTTGATCCTAGTGGGTTCAACTGCAAACATTCCGTTGCGAGGCGGACTCGAAAAACCCTAGGCGACAAACCCGGTGACATTCCATGGGAGTGCTGGGTGACGACGCTTAGATTCGTTTCTCGATGGACAGCTAAAACGTGTTTGGACAACCAATAGGTGGGCACGTTACAGTTGGTATCAGAGTGAAAACTTCATAATGATGTGTGATTGACTAATGTATTGTTCGTAGAGAGTTCGTAGACATATCCTAAACGGAATAAACCTTGCTCTTGTAACTACAGTTAACTTGAGTAATATGAGTTGCACTACTTGAGTCATTACGAGCAATGCAGCGGACGCATGGTGGGTCTGAACCCACAGGCCTTAAGCCCCATTAATGTTTGTCTTCCCCAGTTTCTTTTGAGATGAGGACATCTCGAGTTCTCTAGGGGGAGAGGATGTAACATTCTGCCCGTTGCATACGAACTCCCCCCCTTTTTAAGAAGGAATATAATTTTTTTAAATTATTCTCCCCCCCAGCTGCCATGTGGCGAGGGGAAGGGGGGGTCGACAATGATGACAAGGGAGAGAGGTCGTCCCGTGGAGGGAGCAGGCGATGTTGGAAAGGATGAAAACAATAGCAAAGGTGATGACAACAAGGAAAAAGGAGATGACAATAAAGAGGAGAGGGAGGTTACGTGTGCCACCTCACTCCCCCCCACTATCTCTTTCTCCCCTATGAAACCCCCCCTCCCCCCCCCATCATAGTAGGGAGGGATACCGCCTCGTTGCCCTGCTATCGTTGAGAGAGGGAGAGGGAGAGAGGGGGAGATAGAGAGGAAAAAAGAGAGAAGAAGAGAAGAAGAGAAGAAGAGAAGAAGAGAAGAAGAAGAAGAGAGAGAGAGAGGAGAAGAAGAAGAAGAGGAAGAAGAAGAGAGAGAGAGAGGAGAAGAAGAGAAGAAGAAGAAGAAGAAGAAGAGGGAGAGAGAGAGGGGAGAAGAAGAGGAGGAGAGGAAGAAGAAGAAGAGGGAGAGAGAGAGAGAGAGGAGGAGGAGAAGAAGAAGAAGAAGAAGAAGAAGAAGAAGAAGAAGAAGAAGAAGAAGAGGGAGAAGAAGAAGAAGAAGAAGAAGAAGAAGAAGAAGAAGAAGAAGAAGAAGAAGAAGAAGAAGAAGAAGAAGAAGAAGAAGAGAGAGAGAAGAGGAGGAGAAGAAGAAGAAGTAGAAGAGGGAGAGAGAGAGGGGAGAAGAAGAAGAGGAGAAGAAAAAGAAGAAGAGGGAGAGAGAGATTCATAAGCCGAAAGTATGGCCCCCATACAGAGGGAGACTCACATCAACGGTAATCCCGCATTCGACAATGGAGCCATTGGCCAGGGCATTTCGACGAATACAAATACAACACCAAGTACGGATAATTCATATTTGAATATCCAGGTATTAATTGCCATCTCCACTATTCATTGAGACATAGGGTATGCTGCTTGGCATGCGCATGAGTTCTTTTTAACAAGTAACCTGAATTATGTCAATAGCTAATGAACTCATAGGGGATTTTAGGAAATTCTTTCCGTATCCATAGATGATCGAGCGTAGATTTACTCATATGACGCATTGAGGTTTGCAAAAACCCTTGTATCCGAATACAATCATTAGGATTAAAACTACGATACCTTGAGATCTGTCTGATAGCAACTATGTTTGTCAATCCTATTCGGGAATCGGGCTAGATTTAGCAACATCTCCAGGCCTCAAAGGCAAGAACTCTAGGGATTAGGAAATCCTAAAGTCGAAGGATATGCTTTTGTACTTGTTGAGAAGAAGGCTAGCTTATCGATCAATGTAAGTGATTAATGGAGCTTATGTCTTGTATAGAGTTTGAAACCTTAACATATGCCTTAGGCGGAAAATAAGGGTGTGTTAGGTAAATTTTACATAGAACCGCCCCTGATCCCAGGGGGGAGAGCAAACACGGGATGGAAAGGTTATCGCGACTATTCCTGTAATGTTTAGAAAAGGATACCATAGTTTTTGTTGATTGATCAAACAATGTCCTAAATGCTTTTTGCATTAAATAATGATTGGGGTGTGATTTGGATGATTATTCCAAGTGCTTATGTTTGATGGTAAGTGAATGGCAGGGGTCAATGATGACAAGTTGCCATGGGGAATAAAGGAATGTTTTTTTTGGAAGATGACATTAGGCTGATTGCCTTGATTGTATTTGATTCTTAATTGGATTAATTAAGGAAGGATATTTTGCACAAGTGGGTCATCTCCATGATTGCATCGCGGATTACCCCGAGAGGGGATTGCTCGATTCACAGACCGAAGGGAGTGGTGAAAAGGCCAACCACGGAAGTTGTGTCTCACTCCTAGATCGCTTAGGGTCAGTGGAGCTTTGGACACCCCTTGCCTAGTTTGGAATGGAGTTTAGATTTTCATGAGCCCAATGTCTAGGACGTTGGAAGATCCTATTCTAGATAATGGATGGAAATTATGGTGCCATGTGATTTGGACCAGTTACTTCTGCAGGGCAGAAGGGTACTTCTATTGGACAGAAGGGATACATAATTTCTCCTGTATGGTAGGAGACAAAGATTAACTGGAAAATAAGTTAAAGAACTTGTTTATCAAAAGGACTGCTTGCTTTGTATTCGTGTTTGTGCTGTAAATTATGCAAACAAACCCTATTCCCTTTAGGCACAGGATGCTAAGAGATGAGCATAGTACAAGGATAAATTGACCAAACATTCATGCATTCTTGTAGTGATATGGATTCATGTTTATATACAAAGAAGGCCCGTAATGGTAGCCTTATGATTTTGGTACTCTATGTGAATGATATGGTAATTGTTGGGAGTGCTCCTAATTAGCTAAATGCCTTGGTGCAACCCACTCACATACTAGTGATGTGCACGTATGCACGCATCATCTTTGAACATGGTTGCTCTGCCGCATAGCCTCGCTAAACACAAAAAGTCAAGAAATCTCATTAATCTCACAACCACTCAACCAAATAGCATGTTTTAGCATCATATTGATATTTGTTTTGTTATTTTTAGGTAAATATATTCACTCTATATTTAGGTTAACTTTGGTGAGTCTATTTTAACATTGATTCACAATCCTTTAACAATTTGGTTTGTCTACTATTTTACTTATCTCTTGCCATCCTATGCCCTAATGTAGGCTATCCCTTGACCTATTAACTTTGTCAACACTCTAGCAATGTGGACCCCTTGAGCACTATTACCATTATAGTCGAAGGACATAGATAGTACAATGTGGGTATCAATTGGTGCAAGCCAATCTTGCCTATGCTCCTTGATCCTTTCACTACAACCCACTCTAATACTAATGTCATGCACACATGGATGCATCATCTTTGTGCATGGCTAGTATAGCCTCCACAAATATAGAAAGTCTAGAGATGAGCCAATATTTAGGCATAGGATACTAAGAGATGAGCACAATACAAGGATAAATGGACCAAACGTTCATGCATTCTTGTAGTGATATGGATTCATGTTTATATACAAAAAAGGCCGTAATGGTAGCCTTATGATTTTGGTACTCTATGTCAATGAGATGCTAATTGTTGGGAGTGCTTGTAATGACCTAAATGCCTTAGTGCAACCCACTCGCATACTAGTGATGTGCACGTATGCATGCATCATCTTCAAACATGGTTGCTCTACCATAGCCTCCCTAAACATAAAAAGTCAAGAAAGCTCATTAACCTCACAACCACTTAAGAAAATAACATATTTTAGCATCATAGTGATATATTTTTTTAAATTTTTAGGCAAAGATATTCACTCTATATTTAGGTTAACTTTGGTGAGTCTATTTTAACATTGATTCCCAATCCTTCAACCATTTGATTTGTCTACCATTTTGCTTATCTCTTGGCATCCTATGCCCTAATGTAGGCTATCCCTTGACCCATTAACTTTGTCAACACTCTAGCAATGTGGACCCCTTGAGCACTATTACCATTACAATCAATGGACATAGATGGTACAATGTGGGTATCAATTGGTGCAAGCCAATCTTGCCTATGCTTCCTAATCCTTTTGCTACAACCCACTCTAATATTAGTGTCATGCACACATGGATGCTTCATCTTTGTGCATGGCTAGTATAGCCTCCACAAATACAGAAAGTCTAGAGATAAAGCCAACATTCACACATAGGATGCTAAGAGATGAGCACAATGATAAATGGATCAAATGTTCCTATGATTGGTGATCAATGTGAATGGACTCACCAACCTAAATATAAAGTCCACAGGTCCACCTAAAGATATAATATGGTGCTAAAATATGCTATTCTCTTATGTAGATGGGAGGTTAAGGGAGTTTTTTTCAACTTTTTATATTCATAAAGGCTATGGCAACCATGTGTGAAGGAAATGCATGCAAGTGTGCATGACACTAGTATATCAAAGTGGGTTGTAGCAAAAGGATTAAGAAACATGAGTGCAATAGGCTCATGACCAATCAACACCCACACTTGACTATTCGTCATGAATTAAAGGTAGCTCAATCATAACACTAGTCCTAGGAAATGGGACAACATGCTAAGGTCTTGACAATTATGGCTAAGGGACCAAGGGATAGCCTTTGTTATAGCATAAGATCTGAGATGATGATAGGGATACATGGACCAAGTATCAAAGGATCAGCAATCAATGTGAATGAAATCACCAAAGTTAGCCTAAATATTTTTGAGTCCATGGTTTGAGGACAAGACCAAAGGTCAAACAATTCACAAGCACTACGAATGGACTCACTAAGGGTAGCCTAAATATAGAGTCTATAGTTTTCCCAAAGATACCAATGTGGTGCCAAACATGCTCTTATCTTGAGTGGTTGGGAGTTTAACATAGCTTTTCTAGCTATCTATGTTGGGGGAGGCTATGCTAGCCATGTGTGCAGGTGATGCATGCATTGTGAATGACATTAGTATGAGGATAGCTTGACCATAATGTTAGCAATGAGCAACATGCATATGCTAAGGTGTTGATATAGTTAAGCAATCATGGTAGAGCCTACATTCAAGCATAGGGTACCAAGAGATGAGAACAAGGATACATGGACCAAAATGGTCAAATGATGGTGATCAATTTGAATGAACTCACCAAGGTGAGCCTAAATATATAGAGTCCATAAGTTTGCCTATAGATACAACATAGTGCTAAAATGTGCCATTCTCTTAAGTGGACGAAAGGTTAATGGAGCTTTCCAAACTTTCTATATTCATGGAGACTATGTCAAGCATGCATGACACTATTATTAGAGCAAGTTGTAGCAAAAGGATTAGGGAGCATGAGAGTGATCCAACCAGAACCCACACAATATTGTTTGTGTCTACACGATAGCTCAATCATAAGACTAATAGTAGGAAATGGTTTGGCATGCTACAGTGTTGATAAGGTTAAGGGTCCAAGGGAAAGCCTATATTAGGATGTAGGATTTGAGATGAGAAAAGGGTATATAGACCAAAGTGTCAAACAATTAGCAATCAATGTGAATGGAATCACCAAAGTTAGCCTAAATATTGAGTCCATAGTTTTCCTACAAATGAGAAAAAGGGTAAGGATTGGCAATCAGTGTGAATGGACTCACCAAGGTTAGCCTAAATATAGAGTTTACAGTTTGCCTAACAATTCCAACATGGTGCTAAAACATGCTATTATCTTGAGAGTTGGGAGATTAACATAGATTTCCTAACTTTCTATATTTGTGGATGCTATGATGGCCATGTGTGAAGGTGATGCATACATTATGCATGACATTAGTATGAGAGCAGATTGCAGCAAAAGGATTAGGGACTATGTGCACAACAGGCTTGCAACCACAATTGCCATCCACACTGTATAACTCGTGTGTAGGATACCTCAATCAGAATGCTAATAGTGGGAAATCGGCCAGAATGCTCAAGTGTTGATTGGGTTAAGGATCAACGAATAGCAAATGCCAAGGTATAGGATGCCAAGAGATGAACATGAGGGTACATGAACTAGGGGGTCCAATGACTATAATTAGTGTGAATGGACTTAGCAAGGTCTGCCTACATAAAGAGTCCACAAGTCTACCTAAAGATATCAATGTGGTGATACAATAGTTTATTCTCTTGAGTGGCTAGGAGGTTAATAGAGCTTTTGCGACCTTTTGTGTTTATGGAGGTGCATGTTTATTGTTTTTGTATGCCTATCATGCTCACGATCCCTAATCCTTTTGCTGCAACCCACTCTCATACTAGTGTCATGTATGCTTGCATGCATCACCTTCACGCATGGCTATTGTAGCATCCATGAACATAGAAACTTAGAAAAGTTATGTTAAAACCTCCCACCCACTTAAGATGATAGCATGTTCTAGCACCATATTATATATTTAGGTAGACATGTAGACTCTAAATTTAGGCTAGGTTTGGTGAGTCCAATCACACTGATCACCAATCTTTTGACTCATCTCTTAGCATCCTATGCATGAATGTAGGCTATACCTTGACCCCTTAATCATGTCAACACCTTAGCATATGCTTGTTGCTCTCACTACTAGTGTTATGGTTGAGCTATCTTGCAAACATGAATGGTGCGGCATGGTTGTTAGTCAATTGCAAGGTAGTCATGCATGTGCTCTTTGATCTTTTTGCTACAACTTGCTTTGATACCAACTTTATGCATGCATACATGCAGCATCTTCATCCATGGCTGCTATAGCCCTCACAAATACAAAAAGCCAAGAAAGGTTTGTGATGTCCCATTCACTCAACAGAATAGTTTATTTTAGCACCTATTGGTATCTTAGACAAAATTGTGAACTCTCTATCTAGCGTGACCTTAGTGAGTCCATTCGCATTGATGACCTTGTGGACTCTATATCTAGGGTGACCTTGGTGAGTCCATTGTACCCTTCTGCTCATCTCTTACATCCTTTGGTCCATATACCCTTATGCTAATGCTTTGACACTTTGGTTCGTGTACCCTTGTCTTCATCTCAAATCCTATGCCCTACTACACAGGCTATCCCTTGACCCTTAGCCTTGTCACACCTTAGCATGTCATCCCATTTCCTATAGAATTATGATCAAGCTATCTTGTAGACATGAATAATATAATGTGGATGCCAGTTGTTGTTGTGAGCCTATGGTACTCATGAGCCATCCTACAAACATGAATGGTATATTGTGGGTATCGGTTGTTGTCATCATGAGCCTATCATGCTCACGCTCCCTAATCCTTTTGCTAAAAGCCACTCTAACACCAGTGTCATATATGCTTGCATGCATCGCCTTCATGCGTGGTTACCATAGCCTCCATGGTAATAGAAAGTTAGAAAAAATTTATTAGCCTCCCACCCACTTAAGAGAATAGCATGTTTTGGCACCATATTGTATCTTTAGGTAGAACTATGGACTCTAAATTTAGGCTGACCTTGGTGAGTCCATTCACATTGATCACCAATTCTTTGACCCTTTGGTCCATGTATCATTGTGCTCATCTCCTACCATCTTATGCTTGAATGTAGGCTATACCTTGACCCCTTAACTATATCAACACCTTAGCATATGTTTGTTACTTGCTACTAGAGTTATGGTCAAGCTATCCTACAAACATGGATGGTGTGGCATGGGTGTCAAGGTCAATTGCAAGGTTGACATGCTTGTGCTCATTGATCTTTTTGTTGCAACTCACTCTAATACCAATGTCATGCACACATACATGCATCATCTTCATACATGGCTACTATGGTCTTCACAAATACAAAAAGTTAAGAAAGGCTTCTCAGAGAATATCCTATTTTAGCACATGTCAGTATCTTTAGGTAGACTTGTGGACTCTATATCTAGGGTGGCCTTGGTGAGTCCATTCACATTGATCACAATTCCTTTGACCCTTTGGTCCATGTACTCTTATGCTCATCTCTTGGCATCCTTTGATGCTAGCTAATCTTTTTGTTACAACCAACCTAATGCTAGTGTCATGTATGCTTGCATGATCACCTTAACACATGGCTACCATAGCCTGCATGAACATAGAAAGTTAGAAAAGCTTTGTCAACTTCTAATCCACTTAAGATAATAGCATGTTTTAGCACCACATTGTATCTTTAGACAAACCTATGGACTCTATATTTAGGCTAACCTTGGTGAATTCATTCCTAGTGATCACCAATCCTTTGAACCTTTGGTCCACATATCATTATGTTTATCTCTTGGCATCCTATGCTTGAATGTAGACTATACCCTAACCCCTTAACTATGTCAACAACTTAACATATGCATGTTGGTCACTACCAGTGTCGACACCTTAACATATGCATGTTGGTTGCTATCTTACAAACACGAATGGTATGGGATGGGTGTCGATCAATTGCAAGGTTTTCATGTGTGTGCTCCTTGATTCTTTTGCTACCCTTTGGTACTAATGTTATGCATGCATACTACATCACCTCTATGCATGGTTGCTATATCCTCCACAAATAACAAAAGTCAAGGACAACCTAGCCACTCAAGAGAATAGCCTATTTCAGTACTTGTTGCTATCTTTAGGCCGACTTATGGGCTCTATAACTGTAGTGACGGTGGTGAGCCCATTCACATTGATCGCAATCCTTTTGTCCCCTTGGTTCATGTACCCTTATGCTCATCTCTTGGCATCTGATGCCTTAACATAGGCTATTGCTTGACCCATTAATGCCATCAACACCATAGCATGCCAGGTCATTGCCTACTATCAATGTTATAATCAAGCTATCCTACAAAACATACTTGTTTAGGGCACTTGTTATGAGTCAAGCACTTAGCATGGTGGCATGTTGCACACTATTAGTGTTACAATTGAACTCTCCTACAAGTGGTGCCCACTTAGAACCCTTATCCTACCATCTTAGAACTCTCCTACAAATGGTGCCCACTTAGAACCCTTATCCTACCATCTTATATCTATAACGATGTATTTGCTTCAAGCAAGCACAAAAGGCACATTTAATAAGGCCTCCAAAACTAGGATTAGCAAAGAAATAGATCAAAGTAGAGTGGAGAAGAGACAATCCTCCTCCTAACAAGTTGGTGTTAGGAGTACCTAAAAGTAGATCAAATTGGGTCGAATGAGTGTCAATGTCCAACTTGTGATATTAATCATATAAATCACATTTATAATGTGTGTGTGTGTGTGTGTGTGTGTGTGTGTGTGTGTGTGTGTGTGTGTGAACATGGAAAATCATGTGGTCAATGTCAAATGGAGGTGTCATAATAAACAACACAAAAGTGAATATCACAAATTCAAAATAAGTTCAAAAAATGTGGGGAAAAACAACTTGATTCTTAAGCTCTTCCTATGGCAAGCCAAAAATATAGTTTTTGCTCCTATAGTAAATTATCTTATCCTATGCCATATAACAATGTCTATGCCTATTTTGGTGGAGACAACATTTGGCATGTGTTGACAAAATGAATAGCATTATGAAAAAACTTGTCATGTGCTAATAGAGTAATTCATCAAATTAATTTTGGATCTACTTGTTGCAAAAAAATGTTTTTCTCCTATCAAAATCTGATTTCAATTTTATCACATAAATAGTCAAATAGCCCTAAATTATTCCATGTGACGAAGTTACTTTTGTTTCACGTTATTAGTTTGTCACATCCCAATCATAACTTTTTGATATGAGATACTAGGTGCAAGCTTTTATAGAAAAATAATGTGCAAGACTCTTTGGTCCATGTGAGTAAGTGCTTGTTCTACTCTTCTTTTGCTTTACTTATCATGTCAAAGTTAATCTCTTTTGGATATGACATATAATATAGTCACATAAAATATAATAACATGTTCCTTTCGGATATGACATATAATAAATTTATAGAATATACATAATATGTGAATAAATTATTTGTCACATGTGACAAAATTACATTCTATAAGTTTATTATCTTATTAAATAACAATTTTGATGTGTAATGTGTAGTGTAAAGACAATAACTTGCTATCTAACATTCTTTATTATGTGTTAATAGTTTTTTTGAAATCTCATCATAAGACAAGGTATATGAAACTTCAACTTCAACATTTTCACTTGGACAAGTAAACCAACAAGATCACATGTGAGGAAGTGAATTCTATTTTGTGGTGTTTACTAGTCATACCACAAGTTGCCATGTGCAAGTTTCACATGTGACATGTGGTATATTTGCATTGTGGAAGACTTTAGCATCTGATAAGTTATTTACATTGTATTGATATTGAGATATTTCCATTATGAAGATGTTAAGATGTGATCAAACATTATATTTTTTGTGAAATTTTATAAACAGAGGTTTACATGACCATGAGTGGATCTTTTACATGACAAGCTTATATTGGTGCATGGGATAATGTGGAAGTATGAAATGTAGTATCACTTGAGAAGCTTATATTGGTGCATTACGAGCTTATATTGGTGCATGGGACATGTCTAGATATGTTAGGCCCCTACTTCATGTCACACTACCCCTAAGAACATTAATGCAATAGAGTATACCTAATTTGCAAGTCCATAAAAACAAGTTGATAAGTTAGGTTTTCCATCATATGTCATGTAAAATTTGAGTGTTGTGGTGAATCCTTACAACCCTCAAGCAGGTAGCTCCATGTCATTGCACCTTTGTGTTAAAGGTTGTGGCTACCCATTGATAAATTCTACCCAAAAGAATAAAAAATGCATTGCAAATACTGTAATTGACACCACACTTGATATGTAATCTAATGGGATTCAATATGTAGTGTTCTATCACATGTAAAGTAATCTACTAAAACCAAGACATTGAGATAATTATTCCAAAACTTAGTAAAGCCTAATACATACAAAATACTCTTTGTTATCTTAAACTCTTTAACCTCATATGACTTTGGTCCTTGCCATTTGTCACTCATGATGTCAAATTGCTTTTAATGATCTATACTACTATATTATTTTGGTTGTAGGTTCCAGAAGCCTTTAACCTCTAGAGGACTTCCCAAACCTATCCCTTCTCTCTCTCACACACACACACACACACACACACACACACACACACACACACACACACACACACACACACACACACACACACACACACACACACACACACACACACACACACACACACACACACACACACATTTTCAATCACACTTAAAAATATATCTCTCTCTTCCCCCTCCCTTTTTAATTAAACCCCCACCCCCCCCAACACACACACACACACACACACACACACTCTCTCTCTCTCCTAATTAAATCAAAGATTTCTTAAATGTCTGTTTCTCCCCCTTTTTAAATCAAAAGTTTCTCCCTCTCTCTTCTCCATGTCTTTTAATTTAATATTTTTTCTCTTTTCCTCATTTTTTAATTTAACAAATTTTCTCTTCTCCCCTCTTTCAATTGAATAACATTTTTAAATTTGAATTTTTTTCCACTCTTTTAATTTAACATTTTTTCTATTCTCCCTCTCTTTCAATTAGACAACCTTTTTAAATTTATACTTTTTGGTCATAGTTTTTGACATGCTTTGAGAGAGAGGGGGGAAGAGAGAGAGAGAGATAAATAATAACAATAAGCTTCCTATCAAGAAGGCACTTGCAAGAGCAAGAGCTCAACACTCTTCTGAATCTAGTGAGTGTACTGTGAGTGACAAAGGTCTCCCAGTGGCCGACAACAGTGGCCCTACTGCAGCTAATAATGTTGGTGCTATTGTGGCCAACAATGCTGGCCCTAGTGTGGTTAATAATGATGGTTCGCCATTGTCTAGAAATGGTAGTCCACATGCTCTAGTTGCTCCACCTCCCACTACTGCTACAGCTAGTAATACATGTCCTCCAACACATAAGAAGTGGAGATGGAGACTAGGCACAGTTGTGCTACGTGAGATAAGAAAATTCCAGAAGAGTGCCAACTTGATTATTCCTAAGGTACCATTCTCTAGGTTGGTGTGAGAAATACTGCAAGATCTGTAGTTAGGGCATCATCACAAGTTCTTTTCAAGGAACCAAGCAAGGAATGTGGGCCAATGGTCAAGCCAAACCTTGCTTGCTCTCCAAGAAGTAGCTAAAAGTTACTTGATTGATCTAATGAGTGATTGTCAACTTTTAGCCATTCATGCTTGATATATCACTATTAAGCCCATAGATATGGTTCTCGTTCGTAGGATCCACAACAACAAGGATGCATTTAATCTTAATGTCAACAATATGCTTTGAGAAGCTACCTTGTAATGGGATCTATGTCTTTAGCTTAGGTTTGGTTGTAGATTGTAAGGAGCTTAGTTTTGGGTTATCTTTCTAGTAGACCTTCAAGTATTTGATAGCAATGGCCTGCAAAATGGAGCTAAATTTTGCTTAGCTCTAGTTGTACTTGGTGCGATGCACTATCTACTGTGTATTTCATGGTTTTGTAATGCTAAATATGATATTTGATATTCTATTTTGCCATGATTTGTATTGTGCGTATTTTCAAGTTTCTAACTTTGAAAGTAGTTTTGTTGAGGATAAATTCAATATGCAATCACGCACACATCAGTGATCAGTTGCACATGGACTGATGCACTATATCTTTACTACATTTAGCGATTTGGAAACACTATATTCAATATGCGATATTCCATTCGACCCATGACTTATTTTTTTGTGAATTTTTAAGTTTCCAATGTTTTCACATAGTTTAGTTGACAACACATTTAATATGTAGTTGCACACACTTGGTGGTGAGTTTTTCTATTATCAATGAAGTATAATCCAGTTAATGCATTTTCAAAAATGATTGAACTGCCAATTTTATAAATCAAAATATGGTGAAACTTCACCCACATGACGGGCATCATAAAAACTTATGGATATTAAAAATTGGCCCCATCAAAAGCCTGTCGGACACCTATTCGAAGGCTTGCGTATGGGGCCCTGAATCCCAAATGTGAGCCTCGAGATAGGTGTCTCAAAGGCTTCTGATGGGGACAAATTTTTTAAGGTAGTTGATGTGTCCTTAACGAGTCCACAGGTAAAATTTAACTTCAATCGGATCACTGGTCATATTTTTCCAAATCTTGGATACATTAATTCATATTTAAGGGCTTTTAAAAAGTTTGTCTATAAGTTTAAAGTTTCACCTCATTTTACACATTTCACTTTTGAGTTTTGAGTTTTCTCTCTTAGAAGACATGGTACACACCAAGCAAGTGGCCTCGAGACACCCCCTAGAAATCTCATGCACAGGCCACCTCCCCTAGCTCCACCACCACCACCACCACCAGGCTAGCATCACAAACATTGATGGAGGCCAAGCACATTGGCTTGTCGCGAGATCCTCCATTACTAGAAGACCACACACCTCCTGATACCAAAGGCTTCATTCCAGAAGATGGTGCGAGAGATTATGGACAACATACTGATTAAGAAAGCAAGAGGCACTTCCTAGATGGATCACACTTGCAACAACCCGATCATCGGACTGCCCAAGCCCTCCTTGCACTATAGGAAGTTACCGAAGCTTATCTCATAGACTTGTTCGGAGACTCAGTCTATGCAGTAGTGTATGCAAGGAGAGTCACTATCACCGATAGGGATCTACACTGATAGTGAGGTTCTTCCGGCGATGGAAGGATAGTCCTTGAGGAGATCAACAACAATAAGGGTGTACTAGTAAAACATATACGGAATGTAGCTTCCAAAGAGATTTTGTAAAACACTGGTTGTAATGGATCCCATGTAAAATGTTATGAATATGAATACAAATTTTTAGTGTGTCTTATTTTTATTTATTCACTTTTTATTTCTTTTATTTATGTCTTTGAGTTATCGTTACATGCAATCGAATGAATACATGTTGCGCACGAACTCGATAAAGCACTATGCATTAAATTTAGGGTATGAATCATGTTACATATAAATTCGACAAATAAACGTAACATTCAAGTAAAAACCAATAATAAATGACATGTATGAGAAACTACATTGCACACAAATCCAACAAACATCGATTTTCATTACTTCAAGAGAAGATTACAAAGTGCATTACATTGGTGATGAGATATCATTTGGCAATAAGTACATCTACTCTCTCCTAGGCTTTTGGGCTACACTCCCCATGGTCAAAGCTACCAGCAAAAATTGGAGATCAAGTCTTATGAAATACAATAATGTCGCTCACAAGCTCGTCGATATACTCCTTCAATGCCGAGTCCTGCACCCTTTCTTGACTACTAGATCGGCCACCTTGTCTAGATGAGAATTCATCTATATAGACAATGTCTTGCATCACACAAGTTTATTGTGAGACTCATTGTGTCAGACTCACATGCATGGAGTGTGGTAAAGATATATACATCAGATTTGTGCACAAATTCACTAGTAGGGTCTATAGGGCATCGGGCCCCTAGAGTAGCCTTGGCTCGAGGCTCGTGTTTGGGAGCCTGAATTTGTAGATTTAGGCCCCCAGATGCGAGCCTTCGGCCAAGGATGCTTTGGAGGTCCAATCCTGTCAAAAATTTACCCTAAGGGTCCTGTTTCCCTAGAGGCCCTACTGGTGAATTTGCACGCGAATTTGATAACATTACCTTCTCTGCATCATCTATCTACTGCTATAGTCTGCTCCTGCAATAGGGCCACCCTTGTCTCTCTCCTGGGAAGGTACTGTGTAGTCGGGTTGAGCACGAAAAAGGCTTTCTTACAACTAGTTGAACTCCTCAACTGAGATCTCATACTATTGTGTTGCATCCTTAATCTACTCTTGGATGCTCACAATGGTAGAGATGTCATCGACACTCATGCTATCATATTGAGCCACCTCATCAACATGTGCTAGGGCATCTTGTATATCAAAATCTATAAAATCATCAGGTACATCATGCACCATGGTACATCATAGTTCTTCTTCTCTTAGCTCTGCAAATTCTAATACATCCTGCATGAGTAGATATTCCACCCCTCCCCTTGATGGTGATAGCATGGAGAGGACCGAGGGGTGGCTCATCGCTTGTCGGCATCTCATCAGGGCAGGGAGGTGGGTGCACAATGGCTAAGCTCTGTGCTAACTCTACGCTAAGATTGAGTGTGATCTCCTCAGGCTCCCTTCCAAAATACTCTAGTTGTAGCTGAGAGGGTGCGTCGATGTCTTCATCACTGTCCTCTTGCACCTTAGTACACATAACATATATGGCAAATGCTGCATTGTGATCGATGAGATACATTATGGTGTGGTCCTAGGATGAGGTGCAGAGATGCTATCCCACATGCACCAGGGCTTGATTTATCACCTTTGTAATGGCTCAATCTAGCACGTAAACTATACAAGAAATCAGAGTCTAGAATAGAGCAAGTGAGAGGGTTTGCTACATCACAAAACAGTGCCACTACCCTAGAGCTAGGGTGTCTACGGTAGAAAGTGAGCTCTCTAGACTCAAGGCCATGCAAAACCTAGGGTATATTTGGTCTCCTATGTGTAATAGTGCGTGGAGCTAATCCATGCATCGAAGGTGGAAGTGGTAGCCATGGCACACAAAGAGCGAAGGAAGGAAAGCACAAGTGTAGGAAAGTAGAGAATGAAAGTGAAAATGAGTTTGGAGTTATAGCTTTTATGTATCTAGGGTTTTAGATAAAGGTTCTTTTTTAACCCTAAAGTTTCAAATTAAAACTCTTACCTTAGTTTCTTTATTTCAATACTTTAAAGTCACCATTAAAATTACTCATAGAGACAAACACATCATTCTACATTATTATATCCTCGAATATTCTTGGATCATTGAGTATATTCAAGTCCAACTAGAGAATATATATATATATATATTTAAGAAAATATCTAAAAGACCTTTAAAATTTATTTTGATCCAATTTAATATTTAAATTTAAGAAATGAGTAGAAGAGATGAGCTACAATATATCATTATGCAAAGACAATATTGTATAGATTATAGAACTCCATCCTACAATTTAATTATGATTTTAAGGAGCATAATTGACTAATTATAGTATGCATTATCACACGCTTGGATCACTAATAACTAAGATGATTAAAATTGAAGGTACTTAGAAGTTTAAAAAAAGTTTGTATTTTTTCTTTATAAAAATATATTTACAAGGATTCCACTATCTCAATGATGCCAGGAGGCATATTCGACGGTGGATTCGGTGAGGTTTTCAGTGGATTTCGTAAAATTTTATTATTACCGGGGCTTATACACAAAGTGGATTCTTTGTGGGAGAAGTCGATGGGGACGCCTATCCTTTTCGAGCGTTTTGTTAATAGGTGATTCCGCAAAATACATATTTAAATTAATAAACGTTTATGAGTTTTGAGTGCGCACTCGTAATAAATTAAGGTTAGGATTGATTTCTAACCAATTTATTTTATGTAGCTAAAGACTACTAGGTATTCACTTTTGTCGATTGAATTGTATTATTTTTCTAACAATTGTGAATGCTTTACTTGATGTGTAGAGTGAGCAGCGGTGGCATTGGGAAGCATTGGAGGATAGCGTGTATTCAAATTATCATTAAGTTTTGATGGGCGCGTATCTTAGGCATGGCGCCTATATTTTGTCGCACTTATTTATTAAAGCGCTTGATATTTATTTATTATTTTTGTATATGCATGGATGCACGATTTAAATATTTGTATTGGACATTGTATTTGGGTACTGCCTGACTTCTTGGGCGCCCAATAGCTTTAATTCTTTAGTGGCACAAAAGCAAACTCAAAAGCAAAAGTGTGCTATTTTGTAAATTGGGCTATTATTTGAGCTTGAAGATGAATAATATATAAAATACATGCTTTGTGGAATGCTCACACAAGGCATGGGGAGAGATTGCACCCAATTGGTCTCTTGTTCATGTTGTGCAAGCTTTCTTCATTGGTTTTTGTGTAAAAAGTAGAGTTCTTTTGTTCTTGGGGACCTTCTGACGCTCACTACGTGCGCATACGGCGACCGATCTGTGCACCAGTGGTATCAGAGCGAAGCTGAGATCGAGAGCTTCCAATCACTTAACATCTCGCGCGAAGGCGGAGCTCCTGGAATGATCGAGCTCTACAGTCAGTCTCGTGGCGAACGGTCGATGCCAGCGTGTTCCTGGCAGTCGAGAATCCCCTTCTGTACCCTCTGATCGCAAAGGACCTCTCTCGATAGGCGAAGGACCGGCGGTAAAGCTTCTATATCAAGTCGTTTTGCTACAGAGAAGAAAGAAGAGAAGTTTAAAAACAATTAAAGTGTTAAGCTTAAGGCTTAAGCTTTAAAAGCTTAAGGCCTTTCAAATCGTCGATTTGTTGCCATGGTATGCCGTCGTCAGAATCGACGGCGTGAAAAATGCCCCCCCTCAAAAAAACGAAAACGGCGACACATAAGCTTCATTAAGCTTAGTCATTTAAGCTTTAAGCTCTAAGTTCTCCAAGCTCCTCAAGTCCCCAAAGTCACTAAAGTCTTCTACAAAAACTACTTAGAGGCAGTTCATACTCAGAAGCATACAAATCACTTTACTACTTTCAAGAAGTCCCTGTTCACACTTGTAGACTTGCTGAACCAGTTTTAGCAAAAACAGAAGTTCACACACAGACCATACGCAGTTTATACACACTCTATATGCAACACTATTCTCTTGGAAGACGGTTGTGACAATGAATTCCGCAATTGTAAAGGAGAAAGACTATAAAAGCCAAACAAAAATATACAAGCCTTGTAAACCCGCCTTTGAGCTACGCTCATCCCGCTAACAAGGTTTCGAGTGTGTGAGGTCTTTTGGAATTTTGCAGGATGGCTGAACAAAACATGGACGATCTTATGGCTGAAGGTGATTTACCCAAACCAACAATGGAGCAAAAGTTGGATTTGATTATGATGCAGCTACAAGAGGAACGAAGAGCCCGACAAGCTTTGCAAGTTCAATTGGCCAATCTGCAACAATCTACCACCGACCAAGATGGATAGCAATTCGAAGATCTTATACGACGTACCATCGATGCAACACTTGAAGCCCAATCCATTCGCAAAGAAACAAAGATAAGTAAAAGAAACTTCAAATTTCGTACTTTCAATGGATCACACGATGGAAAGACTGTTCTTGCTTCTTGCTTTTATCAGTCAATTTGACGATTACTTCCATGAAGAAACATATGCTGAGAAAGACAAAATTAAATGTGTCACTAACCATTTAGTTGACCGAGCATCTTTATGGTGGACTGTGGTTCGCAAGAGCGTTGATTGTCACACTACCTGGGAGACTTTCCAAAATAATTTTTTGTAGAATTTCCTTCCTCCTCAATTCCACGAAAAAGCTATCAAGCAATGGGATCTTCTACAACAAAGAGATCGCGAACCTATTTCCCAATACACTGAACGTTTCTGGAATGCTCTATTGCAACTACATATGCTCGAAGATGTACCTGAAGCAACTCATAAACACAAGTTTATGTCTGGCCTACTTGGACATTTCTATGCGGAAGTCAATATGTTCAGGCCAACAATCCTTGAAGATGCAATTTCTTTGGCCCATGACACTGAAGACAAAATTCGTGGATGAGACAAGCGACCACAACAATTTTCAACTAATGGTAATTATGGTTCCAAACAATTCAATTCAAATTTTCGAAGATTCAATCAAAATCGTTTTCTTCCATCTTCATTCCGTAAATCTTGGACACGACCACTTGCCTTGCCATCAAACACAAATCCAAACCCTAAACCATCTCTCCCGTCAAATTCCAATATTCCTAAACTTCCTGCCATTACCAATAATGTATCCAAAGCAAAACCCATAGTTTGTTACAAATTCCATCAACCTGGACATCTAGCAGCCAATTTTCAATCTAAAAAGCCACTGTCCATATCAATTATCTGGGAGCAATAGAAGATGAAGAACGTGAGGAAATGCCAGACTTTACGGAAGATGATGACGACATTGGTACTACTTCAGATACTTTGCCAGTTACTAACGCAAGTGGATCTAGAATAGGAGCAGTCCTTATGCAAGATTCTCATCCCATAGCCTACTCTAGTTGCAAACTCAAACCATCTGAACTTAAGTATTCTACCTATGACAAGGAATTGTTAGCTGTAGTACAAGCCTTACGTCAATGGAAACATTATTTAATGGGATATAAATTTATGATCAAAACTGACCAACAAAGCATTAGACATCTCCTTAGTCAACCACAAAGATCTGACCGACACATTAAATGGGCCACTTTTATTCAAAGTTTTCATCCCCTTATACAATATCAACCTAGAAAAGAGAATGTTGTTGCTGATGCTTTGAGTAGAAGACCGACAATTCAAAATATTTCTGTGATATCATTTGATTCCCTTATTCCTATGAAAGATACTTATCACCAAGATCCTACTTTTCAAGCTGATTGGAATGAATTAGTTGCAAATAATTGGATTCCTATTGATTCATTGTCTTACACTAATGGATTTATGTTTTATGAAAAAAGATTATGTGTGACTGTTCCATTTCGATCATTTGTTTTGCATGAAATTCATTGTCCTCCATATCAAGGTCATAGAGGAATTATACCTACTTTGCGTACATTGACTGAAGATTTTTATTGGCCACACATGGACACTGATGTATCTAATTTTGTATCTGAATGCTTAATTTGTCAACGAGTAAAGAGACACAATGGTAAACAATATGGTTTACTAATGCCATTACCCATTCCATCACGACCATGGGAACAGATTTCAATGGATTTTATCACTGGTTTACCTAACACTAAAGCTAATCATGATATGATTTGGACTGTTGTAGACAGGTTCAACAAACAAGCATATTTTATTCCATGCAAGAAAACTTTAACTGCATCTCAAGCTGCTCAATTGTTTTTGAAAACTGTTTTCACTAATCATGGTTTACCAAAAGTCATTATTTTTGATCGTGATTCTAGATTCTGCAATAATTTTTGGATTACTTTGTTTGCTAACTTAGGAACAAAGATTGATTTTTTATCTGCATTTCATCCTGAAACAAATGGTCAAATAGAAGCTACTAACAGTACTATTTTAGATCTTTTGCGTGTTTACACCATTTCAAAACCACATACATGGGATACATATCTACATTTACTTCAGTTTGCATATAATAACACACCATATACAGCTACAAAGAAATCACCATTTGAAGTTATTTATGGATATCGATTGCCTACACCTGTTGCATCATTATCAAACAAAATTCAAACGGCTGATGATATTGCTAACATGCATGCTACTATTTTTGATGAAGTTAAAGATATGATTGCCAAAGCCCAACAATCATATACAAAACAAGCAAACAAGAAAAGACAGGCTATGAATTTAAAAGTTGATGATTATGTTTGGTTACGAATAGAAAAACGAAGATTACAAAGTGTAGATAAACACCCAGTTGTCAAATTAGCACCTAGATATTATGGACCATTCAAGATCATACATAAAATCAATGACAATGCATTTAAACTAGAATTACCACAACATTGGAAAATCCACAACACCTTCCATATCAGTTTATTACGGACCCTTTAGATGCCAACTACATGTACACCCTATCTATGAAAACCCTCCTTTGCTAGATGATGAAACTGAAATCCTTGAGTCTGAAACTATTATAGATACTGATTTTATGACCACTAGAATTGGTCATAGATATTCTAGATATTTGGTCAAGTTTAAAAAGCACCCTGTTGAAGAGGCCCAATAGATGTACGTTAGAGACCTAAGTGCTTTCCCTACACTACTAGCTCCACATTGAGCTAATAGCAATTGAGGACAATTGCTATCCCACCCCGGGGGTATGATGCTAGGAGGCATATTCCACGGTGGATTCTGTGAGGTTTTGCGGTGGATTCCGTAAAATTTTATTATTACCGAGGCTCATACACAAAGTAGATTTCTTATGCAAGAAGTCGATGGGGACGCCTATCCTTTTCGGGCGTTTTGTTAATTTAATGTGTAAGTGGGTGATTCCATAGCGGGTGATTCCGCAAAATACATATTTAAATTAATAAAGTTTATGAGTTTTCAGTGCGCACTCGTAATAAATTAAGGTTAGGATTGATTTCTAACCAATTTATTTTATGTAGTTGAAGTTTGCTAGGTATTCACTTTTGTCGGTTTAATTGTATTATTTTTCTAACAATTGTGAATGCTTCACTTGATGTGTAGAGTGAGCAGCAGTGGCATTGGGAAGCATTGGAGGATAGCGTGTATTCAAATTATCATCAATTTTTAATGGGCGAGTATCTTAGGCATGGCGCCTATATTTTGTCGCGCTTATTTATTAAAGCGCTTGATATTTATTTATTATTTTTGTATGTGCATGGGTGCATGATTTAAATATTTGTATTGGACATTGTATTTGGGTACCGCCTGACTTCTTGGGCGCCCAATAGCTTTAATTCTTTAGTGGCACAAAAGCAAACTCAAAAGCAAAAGCATGCTATTTTGTAAATTGGGCTATTATTTGAGCTTGAATATGAATAATATATAAAATACATGCTTTGTGGAGCGCTCACACAAGGCATGGGGGGAGATTGCACCCAATTGGTCTCTTGTTCATGTCGTACAAGCTTTCTTCATTGGTTTTTGTGTAAAAAGTAGAGTTCTTTTGTTCTTGGGGACCTTTTGATGCTCACTACGCGCGCATATGGCGACCGATCTGTGCACCACTCAAGGATATGTGGAGAAGCACATTGTTTACATGTCATGGATTGCTCACTACGAATCCTGACCTTTCTATTATCTAACTTGAAACAGAAGTTGTAGAGAGGCTCATTGGACATTAATTGCATTTCTTGTCTTAGAAAAGAAATGGGCCAATGGCTCTCTACGCTGACCATAAAAGGATTATGACCATTCCACAATATAACCACATCTATGCGAGTTGTATGTGTCTCATCTCAGGTATCTTGATCCAAGCTAACCCACTCCCCTCGCAAAAGTTGCCATTTTCTATATCAAAAGTGAATGCACAGAGTTTGTCTAGTGATGAAATACTTGTAATAAAAACAAAAATAATGGTAAGTAAATGCTATTAACACAACAATTCATCTAAGCAAGACCTATGCTAATTAAATCAAGGCATGCAAAGTAGTAAAAAAGATTTACCTGGATGTGAGATCAGATTGGTTGACCCTGCACTCGATCATCTCATCAAAATGTGTTCTTTTGACTTGCCAAGACTCACCCAATAGCTAACTCATCCATTCCTTGTATGAAAACTTTCATTGATAAGAAATCTTTGTTTTCTTCAGAACATCACATGAACCAAAAAAATGTGCAAACAATGAGAATGAAATAAAACAACTAAGATGCATATCTTTGGAGCCTGTGGTGGGTTTCATAGCACTATTGATGTCAGATTTTATCTTGGACTTACATGCTCCTGACAACTCCAAGCTACCAATCAACCATTCACCACTAGATAGTGGTGACAATGGGACATCTTGCAACCTCTGGCTTTCTGTTACATACAATGGATTATTAAAAAAGACATTTTGAGTTGCAAGTTACAAAGTTATTATCATAGATCAAAGAACCTATGTCTTCATGCCAAATATGTATCTTGCTACTCAAACATTCCATATTTTTTCATTCATGCAAAGTTGATAGATATAGAGTTATCAATAAAAAAAAAGAATGAATTAGAACAATGCAAAGATTTTTAAAAACAACTCTGATGCAAAAGAATAAATAATGATAAAAGTTAAAAGCTTACTATTTTTTAATAATCTGCAATGTACTTCTTGTCGTGTATAGAGATTTGTTTGTGCATTCTGAACTCTAAATTTCTACCTTTCCAATGTTTTTTGGGGTTTGCAACATCCTTACGCCTGACCTTGAAACTCCCTTGAGTACTTGGGTGCATCAAAATCCAACCCAACTTATAGTACTTATCACAAATCCAATTACCACCACTATCTTTCCTATTGAATACCTCCACCACAAGTATGTTACTGATGTTTTTCCTTTGTGAAGACATCTATAATAACCAAATAGAAAAGTTACCTATGAGCATCTGTATAATTTGCAAATGTTCCCTCCAAATGAAATGGAATTTAAATGGAGCCATTTAAAAAAATCATTGTACTTGTAATTCTTTTCACAAAGAAGTGCAAAGATGTTGAACAAGAAGTTGACTTATCACAAGACCATTATTCCTTCACTGGCAAATTCCTAGAGTACAAAAACAAAAGAAATCTCGGGTCAAAGCATACATATAACTTACATAGGCTTTGTCCAAATGAGTTGAAACTTAACCATGGAGGAACATAAAAAAATGACAATATACATGTGGCTCTCTTTGCAAAGAAGGCCAAAGATGTTGAATGAGTTTTTAAAAAATCATTGTTCTCTACTCTCAAAGAATCTTGAAGTAAAAAAACAAAGGAAATCTTAGTATGCATATAACTTGCATACATTTTGTCGAAACAAGATAAAATTTAACTATGGAGTAGCAAAAAAACAAGACAACGTACCTGCAACTTTGTTTACAGAGAAACTGTAAGATGTTGAAGAAGAAGTTGAGTGTTCAAAAGATCATTGTTCTTGATTGTAAGAGACTCCTAGAGTACCAAAACAAAAGAAATTACATGTTAGAGAATGCACATAGCTTTCACATCTTTTGTCCAAACAAGATAAAACTTTACCATAGAACATCCATGGAACAGAACAATATACCTATAAAGTTTTGTGATGAAAATCTTAGGGCTTTGGTAGAACAAGCTCTGCTTTCATAAAACATAAGAAACTCACTCTGTGTTTGTGTAGAGGAAATGAAATTTCATAGGGTTATAGATAGGGCAAGCAACAATGATGTTGTAAAACTTTATCAGGAGAGAAGAAGTAGAGAAAGAGATATGATAAATTTGAGTTCCACCTGAGAAAGAGGGGAAAAATAAAAAGGGAAGAAATGAAAAGTCAAACATAAAAAAAAGAAGAAAATGAAAATTTGAGTCACAAACTTCTAGGATGTGACAGCATTGTATTCCCAACATTTTTCCTTATTTTATTGTCGAGGGAAGATTTGGGCCAAGATATGGCTTGAAGATTCATGTTACATGAATCTAGAATCCCAACTCTCTCATTGGTTAGGCCTATATTTGTTTATTCACTCCTTAAGGGGCAAAAAAGAGAGTCCATATCATTAAGGGAAATTAGGATATGTAAGAATAAGTGCATAACTTACTTGGATTACTTGCAGTTAGAGTAAGTCACAACACTTGCATGAAAGATAGACTAATTGAGGATGACCTTAGCATATGGAAAGAGAACACTTTGGAGAAGCTACACTAGGGGTTGGGCTTTAACGTTGAGAAACATGACTTAGAAAACTCTCACAAAGATGGGATGAATCCCATTTTTGTGACACATGGGATGCAAAATACATCGTGTGTATATTTAAGAGTATTGACCAAGAACCACAATGGAGAATATGCATACCAAATATTAAGGGCCTATGTCGGCCATGGGGAGTAACCATGAAGTGCAAGGTATACAACCAATGCTAAGTATGGAACAAAATGAATGGGAGGAGTCTGGAGTTCCTATGAAGGAGACTTAGGAGGAATTAGGATTAAATGGACTAGAAAGGAAGGTATTTTACTCAACATTGTTGCCTTGTGAGAGGATTTCACAAGTACAATTATAATTATAAAAGTAAGTAAAGAGTGTGCCAATGCAAGCAAAGACCATCCTTTTAATTGATATTGAGGATGATGATGAATTGATAGACTTGGATGTAAGTTTTGATGAAGATGAGAAGTTTGTTTTGAGAGGAGAGGAGAGTCTAGGAGTGCATGAAACATGTGGGTTTACCTTGAAGTCCCAAAGGAATCCAATTTAGTGACTTCCTACAAGTGCTATAAATTGTCTTTAAGATATTGCAGTCCTTTCCAATTTACCAAGAAGATAAGTAGTGTATCCTATGAGTTGAGATTACCTTTGAAAATATGAGTTTACCATGTATTTCACATGAGTTGTTTGAAAGAATGAGTGGGACAAGGTGAGTAGATTGTCTCAATTGAGAAAGTCCCATTGGTTGAGGATACTACTCGTTATGTTCCACTCAAACCTGAATTGGTTCTTGATCTCAAAACTAAACGATCCCATTGGACTATCTATCCCGAGTATTTTGGTCAACTGAAAAATTGATCGAAGGCGAAGGATACTTAGAAGTAGGTACATTCAGTGAAGAGTCATTTTTCTCACTTTGTTCCTAAGGATATTCTTGAGGACATCAATCATTCATAAGGTGAGTAGTTCTTTCTTAGTACACCTCAAAGAGGGTGTGCATGAGATTGAGGGTAAGCATTGTTAGTAGTCATGTTTGTCATGCCTTATCATCTCCTACCTATGAGCCTCAATCTGAGTCAAGTGAGGACTTTAGGAGCTTTGACCTATCTATCACTTATTTTGATGGAGGAGGTAGCTCATTCTAGAGAACTCAATTTTGTGTGCATTTCCAAGGGAGTTACTACTTTCCATAGTCTACAATTGGACATTGTCCACCCTTTCCTAGACTTTTTAATTTTTTTTTTTGCAATTTTACCAAATGTTAGTCAACCATATTTTTGGCCCTAGATTTTAGTTTGGGATAAGTGGGGATATTTTTCTATTTATAGCCTCCCTTGCTTGATTGGTAGATCATTCATCTCATCTTCCTTGTTCCTTGGTAGCTACACACTCCAACTCCTTCATCTTTCTTTGTCTCCGAATGCTGCTGTCATCATCAATCTAATCTAGTTCCCTCACTGAGATTGTGGGTTGCATGCAAGGGCTAATTAGCCTCCTTTTTCTTTTCCACTTGTATCAAAATTATTTCTTATTTAGTACATATTTCATTCTTCTCTCCTTGCTCTCTCTCTCTCTCTCTCTCTCTCTCTCTCTCTCTCTCTCTCTCTCTCTCTCTCTCTCTCTCTCTCTCTCTCTCTCTCTCTCTCTCTCGGTTCCTTTGTCTGTGCGTTTCCATTCCTTTCTATTGCGTACTTTCACAGGTATGGTAGTAACAATAGAGTGAATATCTCTTTAGATGGCTCTAAGGAAGGTCTTAGGGTCAACATGAGAGGGAAGAAATGGTGGGATATTAGAAAGAAGATATGGAGTGCAAGAGGGTTGTAATAGGGGAGTCTTGAGGTTTTAAAAACACATTATTAGGATATCGAGAGAGCGTGCGCTCTAGATCAATAGGAGCATAGCCTTTGTAATGAAACTTCTATTTTTGAAAAATAAAAATATCATTTTATAAAAATATATAAATATAATATTATTACAAATTTTTGTTATGAATATCTAGCATCTTATAATTATGATTATGATATTCTTTACATTAATAGCATAGGCTCTCGGCACTTTACATTAATGATATATATGGGATGATATGATAACGATAATTGAGTTTAAATTAAAATTACCAAAAAGCTTAGTGATTGCCTTTTTTTTCTCCTTTATTTTATCACTTTACTTTCCTTATGGTAGCTTATTTCTTTCTCTCCCTCTCTCTTTGCCATGGATATAGAAATTTAACCTTCATCAAGGTGCCCAGCTTCGAAATCACATCCATAGTAGTGTTTAGTCCACTAAAAAAAAAATGGAAGATGGATTTTTACTATCATTGGCAAAGTGTGAGGTGTCCGCCAGGCTCAATCCAAGGCACACCTTTTAGTAGTCTATCAGTAGGTTTTCCAAATGATGCCACCTAGCTCTCCCTTGGAGTATCATGGGGTTTGTCACTTACATCCTAAAGAATCTACATCAAAATGGAAGAGTTCCGACTGAACCCACTAAGATCGACCTAAATTTTTTGAGTTCCTAAAATTAGACGGGTCTCTAAGAGCAAGCTAGCGTCAGTAATTTTGAGTTCCCATTTCCTACAGGATTACTTGAACTAAAGTGGACTTGCCATTGCACTTGGTTCAAAGAGAATGGGAGATGAAGGGGAGTGTGGTATGTCAACCCTCCTGCCCATAAGACAATGCCCATAAGGCAAAATCCCATTCCGGACCCCTAAAACAATGCAAGTCGGTTCTACCTATAGTGACTAGTTGGTCAATTTATCTTCTTCCTATTTCTATCACTGATTTAGAAAAGCTTCCTTCTATCTGGGACCACCGTACCATTGGACGGACCCGTCGGAGGTCATGCCCACCCACTTTCCTTTCATGACAGTATCATCTTTAGTTTTTTAATTACCTATAGCACATTTATTGTGAAACATATATAACCAACTTCCTTAATTAGCCTATTAACTCATAGGTTCCTTCATATAATTTATCTCACGGACATGCATACAATTCAAACAACTCTTGAATAAAAGTAAATTTCTTTTATTATATTGGAAGTTTATTACAATTTCCATCTTTTTGATCTTGCGAAAGATATACAGAATTCCATGAGGGTATTCTGTCCACCAAGATTCCTCTTTTGTAACTAGTATTAGGGTTCCATGATCCCGTCCTGGGTCACAAAGGGGCTCGTCAGATTTTAGGAGTAATGCGGAATTTAGGCCAGAGTCCCCCCTTGGCATCCACATTTCCTACTACTTGAGACTATCCCTACGGACATACCTTTCCACTATGGAGCCAGTCTAAGTCTCTTGAAGCAATAATCATAACCCCCTTGGAGTAGGGTCTCATAAATAGCTTTTGGGTAGCCTAGTATGGTCTTTCCTTTTATCCTGTTTGTTAATGTTTTTAATCAAGGATTTAGATTCTAGCAAACACAAACAATCCTTTCAAACATATATCAATGATGCAATGATAATGACACTATCATGTAGTTCACAACTTCACATAGCCAAGGTAGATCCTTAACCTAAGGTAACCTTACATTCTAATGAGGATTCTCCTCCCCATAAAGAAGTGCTAAATACAATTCTTTCAACTTTATTAAGCAAGACATGAATTTTCCGTTTAGGGCTAACTTACCCAACATAAGCAAATTTTATTTAGTTGGTGGTGCTTAGAAAAATATTGTGACAGTAGCTTAACGAGATGATGTGTAAGACCTCTAAATAGACTTTCACTTTTTAAGCATTAATAAACTCTTAACCATTGTCGCATTAATAAATATATCGAGTTATTGTACTGATCTCAAGTGCGCATAACATCCTTTACTCATTTCGTGCAATAGCCTCATGCAACTATTTCCATCATGATTCTACGAATTATAATCTTGATTAATCTATCTACAAATCATAGGTAGTAGTTAACTATTTGTGCATGTATTAATATGCATTGTAGATAAAACAGTCATTTCATGTAAGTAAAATTTGGGTAAAAACCTTATTATTTTATGTGGCGATATAAAAATAATAGCATAATTCTGAGTTGTGAACAACTGGGTTTGGTTTGATGACTTTGGGAATTTCGTCATTGCTTGCACTTGCATTCGTCACTCCTAATGTTTCGTTTGTAGTGGCGATTTCAACAATCTCGGGCACTCCCGTATCTCTTGCAATACCTATGGTTGTGGTGGATCTCATGGTCTTTCTACCTCATTGCTTTGGAGCCATCGTTCGTGAGCGGTTTTGAGAGATAGAGAAGGAGGAGTGAATTCATGATGGGAGAGAGTGAGAAGAGATTGCCGAGATGAAGAGCGAGATACGGGAGGTTGAGTTCATTCTTTTCCTCGCTAACCCTCTCTTGCATCCTCTTGAGATCTTCTTCCCTCTCTCTCTCTCTCTCTCTCTCTCTCTCTCTCTCTCTCTCTCTCTCTCTCTCTCTCTCTCTCTCTCTCTCTCTCTCTCTCTCCCTCTCTAGCTTCCTCTTGCAACCTCTCGGGGGGGTGGGGGGAGGGGTATCCTTGTACCTCTCTCTCTCTCTACCTTCCTCTCGCAGCCTCTCGAAGTATCCTTGCACCTCTTAAGAACTGAGTAGAGGGCATGCCTTTGAATAGGCAGAAGGGAGTGCATGTTGCCTCTCCCTTCCCCTCTCTTTCTGCCATATTTGTGTAGAGACGACTCCTCCACTTAGAGTGGGGAGCTTCTTTCTCTCTTTCTTTTTTATTTTATTATTTTATTCAATTTAGTGAAGAAAAGGGAGGAGTCATTAGGCTGGTCTATGCCTATTTTGGAGGTAAATGAGATTTTTATAATAAAGAAGATAATGATGATGACGATGATGATTATGACGATGAAGAAGAAGATGATGATTATGACAATGAAGAAGATGATGATGATTATGACAAAGATGAAGAATATAATGATGACACTGATGATTCAGGGGGCACCCTTTACGGTGGCCGTCAGTTCTGACGGCCTCCCCTTTGTTAATTTATAACATTAATTTTTTTATTAATGTTAGTTAGGTTTACTTTAGTAACCTTACTTACTTTAGTTAGTAACCTTACTTACTTAATTATTGACTTACTAACTATTAACCTTACTAATGTATAAGCTAACTAACTAACTAGCTCATAACTAACCTTACTAACTTATAGACTAACTAACTTTACTAACCTATAAATTGACTAACTAACTTTACTATTAACTTTTATTTGTGTGGAAATATTACATCCTCCTCCCCTTAGAGAAATCGAGATGTCCTCATCTTGAGAGAAACCTTGGGTATTGTTGATAAAGAACATTCTCATCTATCCATGTAGCATCTTCTTCAGGACAATCTTTGCATTGGACAAGGTATTCTCTAAGGGTTCTACTTCTCAATTTTCTCTCTCTTACATCAATTACTTTGTCAAGTTGTAGCTCAAGGACTCCTTGGCTAGGTATTACAACTTGTTGATCATCATGGATATGGTTAGGGTTAGCTATCTATGCTTTCAATAAGCTAACATGAAATACATTATGGATTTTTATATCCTTAGGGAGTTGTATCTTGTAAGCGCTTGGTCCTAAGCACTTCAGAACCTTATAGGATCCACAATATCTTGGACTTAGCTTCTTAAATTCTCTTAAAGACAAAGAACTCTTCTTTGGATGGATACGGACGAAGATCATGTCTCCTTCTTTGAAGATTCATTCTTGCCTTTTTAGATTAGCATATGCCTTTTGTCATCGTTGGCTACTTGAATATCTTGTCTGATAATCTTGATTCGATCATCCATTTCTTCTAGCATTTTTCTCAAAGCTTCTATCCTTAGAGTGGGATCGAAAAAATTAAGTGGCATACGCAATCTTGACCATATAGTGCTTGAAATGGAGTCATCTAAATACTTTGATGATAGGAGGCATTATAAGCAAATTCCACTAAGGGTAGATACTGAATCCACCTTTTAGGTTCCTTGCTGCAATATGCACGCAGAATATCCTCAATCACTTTGTTAACTTGTTCTGTTTGCCCATCTGTTTGTGGATGATAAACAATGCTGAAGAAAGTTGGGTTTCAATGGCTTCAAATATACTCTTCTAGAAATGTGATGTGAAAAGAGAATCATGATCACTGATGATCCTTTTAGGTAACCTATATAACCTAAAAATCTCTTTTGCAAAAAGTCTTGCAATATCTGAAGCTTTGTAATTGGTTTTTGTTGGAATAAGATGAGCGACCTTTGTTAGCATGTCTACTATTACCATTATTGAGTTATATCCTCCTTGCACAGAAGGTAACCCAACTATAAAGTCTATGCTAATAAACTCCCATTTCATTTGGGAAATGTCAAGTGGCTGGAGTTTTTCTGGTAACTTGATATGTTCAGATTTTACCATTTGGCAATTTAGACATTCAGTGACATACTTAAGTACATCACCCTTGAGTCTTGGCTAGTAATAGCTTTTCTTGACATCATTAAGAGTTTTTGCACACCCGAGGTGTCCTGAAAAAGAAGAGTCATGTGCTTCCCAAAGTATTCTTCTTTTGAGAGTCTGACTTGAAGGAATGCATAGTCTCACTCTAAAATAAACAAGTACTTCATCTTCATCTGTAGAGAATTCTTGATACTTAATCTTGAATTTGGCATCTTGTTCCTTATTTTGAACTTCCCAAAACAATTGTTGATAGTCTAGGTCCTTATTTGTTTCATCCTTAGTCAACTTGATGATAGGATTAGTTGGCATTGATACCATTGTAGCCAGAGTTTCTACCCTATATGGTCCTTTAGCGATAAGAGTATTAAGGAAGGCTTTACGACTAAGGGCATCTACTACTACATTTTCTTTACCAGGTCTGAACTTAATTTTAAAGTCATACTCATGCAGAACTTCAACTTGGGTGACATTTAGCATCGTGCTCAAGAAGGCTTGTCTCTGAGTGTCTGAGCACACTTCGGCGACCTCTACTCTTGATTCCGCGAATACTCTTTCGCATTCACTCATCGCCAGGCGTTCTGTTAGTCCACGCACTCTTTTGAAGTTGTGTCGCTCCCATTGCCGTGCCTTCTCTTCCATCTTTTTCCTTGCCTCCTCCATTTCTTGAGACAACATCACTACCACTTGTTGCTACTCATTCACTAAGTCTAGCATTTGCACCTTCTCCTTATTGCAGCAGTTCAGCTGCTCTTTTGCTATTTTCCTTCCTTGTTCCGTAATGGTAAACTGCAATTGTGCCTCTGCGAATCTCTCTGATAGTTCTTCCCGGATCTGCTCATGGCTTTCTAACTCTGCAAAATGCAGTCTTCTTTTTGTTATTGCCATAGCCATGAGAGATTCCACATCTCCTTTTGTGTTTTCCAAGTCATCTTTTAGCTCCTGTGTGCTTCATCCTGTTGCATCCCACCTTTCTTGCTCTAGGACTTGGATCTCTCTTTCTGTTGGGGGTAAAAGTGCCTCTACCTAACCACCCGTATATTACTATACTGACAATACCCGCCACTACACACTGCAGGTGGCGGGCACATGTCAGAGTCACTTATTCTTTATTCTTTTAGTGACAGTTTGAATAAAGGAAGGCTCGGCCACACATTGTGGTTGTTGGAGTTCCCATTTCTTGTCTCTCTCTTTCTTGCTCTTGCTCTCCCGCCATAGCTCTCGCATGCAAGCTTCGATCCTTCTCACCTTTCAACTGGTATCAGAGCTCAGCTTCCCGACTCTTAAGCTTGGCTCATGGCATTCTCAGCTTCCCGCCTACTCCCTACTCGCATTGGGCCTCCATCCTGGTAGCCATAGCCAACTCCCTTGAGCTCCCGTCACTCCTCGGCTTCTCGGAAATTCCTCCCGACCTATTGAGGCACCCTCAGGCCCTTCATTCAGAGGCATTCAAGCATTCTTTTGAGGGTTTACTTCAGCTCATAGGTTGCAAGAAACAGGACAACCATTGTTGAGCTTCCCCATGGAGGTTTGAAGCTCTCTCTCTCCACTTGGTTTGCTAAGGCCTATTGTAGGCCACCTTTGGAACCCATTTGAGCCCCCCTTCCACCTCATTAAGCCACGTGGTTCAGCAACATCTACAAGAGAAAATGCACCAATTTTTAGCATGTTCATGATAGTAGCCCCACACTTTTCATCTCCAGCTTCTTCCCCAGGCCATTGGGCACTTCAAAAGGGTCTCATTTGATGCCTATACACATGCTTGGAGCTTGGTATTGAAGCCTTGAGCACTGACATTGACTTGGATCTGATTTGGCACTGTTTTGGGACTAACAATCCACATGTAGTTTTTAATAGTGCTATAGTGACATTTGATGTTTATGCTTGCCTGGCATTGCTATTTGATGCCCTGTTGGTCCCGATTGATGCCTATTGATTTGCCTCCATTTTGGAGATAATTCTGATGCTGAAATATTTAGTTTTTCATAGTGAATCTCTGATGTACATAGTTGGGCTGAAGCTATTTAACTCATGCTTGGTTATGCCTATGCTATTCGGGCTATGTTTTGGGCATACATAGTGATGTATTGACATTTGGGACTGACTTTGAGCTTGGCTTACACTCCGGATCATTGATTGAGCTTGAGCTTAGCTTTGGAAAGCATTTGGATGCTCCATCTTTGATGCACTTATGGCATGCTTTGGCCTATGCTTTGACCGCCTTGACCGCCATTACGAGTTATGTCACCTATGCATGCTAGTTACATTGTTTGGAGCTGCTTGCTACTGGAGCTTTGTCTTAGCCTAACTTTGGACTCCCGGAGCTTACTTGGGCTATTCGTTGGCTTGCCAGAGTTTATTTTGGGATGTACTTGATGTCTATGGATGCTACATATGGATGCTCTACTGCCTACATGTTCGGGATGTATCATTGATGCTTGATCTTAGACACTTGTCACTGGTGCTTGTACATGCTTTGTTTGAGCCTTGTTGCTTGATATTTACGGCCTTTGTGCCAGTGGGAACATCTTTGGATGCTTGACAGACATTGCGGAGGCAGTCTATGTTATTTGAGCTTTTGAGACTATTTGGGATTTCTTACCCTTTGCGATGATGCATAGTTCATATGTCTTGGTTCATTTTTGATGCTTATGAGCGGACTCTCTGACTTGGGTCCCTCTCTTTGTGAGCTGACACCTACTTGTGTCAAGTCTTGGTAGTGGCAGGAATATTTTGCTCTGTTGACTAGGGGGTGTGCCTACTCATTGGTAGATATTTCATGACATGTTTGGGTGTTGGATTCATGCTTATCGACTGTCATATGCATATGTTATGCCCGCATGATGCTGGTTATGGTCTTGGCAGTATATGATTGACTTGGGATCCACTTCTGGCATAGTTAGCTCTCATTTAGTGAAATATGTCATTTTGCAGATTTTGAGCACTTCTTTGAGGGTAATGCTTACTATTTGATGTTATCTTGGTCATATTTGGTGGAGAGGTGCTTCTCTTGGTAAAATCCACTCTTTCAACCAGTTTTAGCAGTGGTTTTAGTGCATTTTCTGCTAATTACAACAACCTATAATTTTGCCTTTTTGCATTGATTTGGGACAATATGGTTGGTCATCTAAAAGACACAGCTCTCTTTAACATTGCTAAGTTGGATGGTACCAACTATGGGTATTGGAAGTCCCAAATATGGTAGGTTTTGGTGCAGAAGTTGCAGATTAAATCCTTGCGTTTCAAAGGTGTCAAACCTGAGGATATGGATGATGATGTTTGGATGGAAGTTGATGAGCTATGCAAGTATACCATTATTTTGTCACTCTCAGAAGAGGTCCATCATAATGTTGTTGAAGATGAGAATTAGAGTGCATGGGATTTATGGGAGAAGATTCAGGAGCTCTATGCACAGCAGAGTCCTGCGTCACAGATGTATTGGCTGAAGCAGTTAATGGACCTTCACATGAAGGAGGGGACCTCCCTTTCATCCCATTTCAGTCAGTTTCATGCTATAATGAAGAGTCTGTTGTCACAAGGTATTGAGTTCAAAGACAATTTTCACCCATTGTTTCTGCTTGGCACCTTGCCTGAATCATGGGATGTCTTTCATACTACCTTATGCACGAACAAGCTTGATGGGCTGAAAATCAAAGATGTTGAGAGTGCTTTATTGACTGAGGAAATCAATAGGAGAAACAATGATGCTTCCCGCTCTTCACATGCATTGATCGTTAGAGGTGGCAGAAATGGTAGGCATGATAATGATCATAAGGGCAGGGACTCTCAGAAGTCCAGGTCCAAGTCATGTGGTCACAGTAAGTCCCATGGGGATGGAAGTTAGATCTTATCTGTTATTATTGTGGGAAAGTAGGACATATTAGGCCATAGTGCCATAAAATGCGTGATGATAAGCGCAAGGAAAAGGGAAAAGATAAAGTGCAGGAAAAGTCTTCTGAGTACAGCATAGTACTTGCAAAGTCTAGTGTGAAGATAGAAGAGGTTAATGTCACGCAGGCCACTGATTCAGATGACGATTACATGCTTGCAACTTCTTCATGCGATGCCTCACAGACTTTTGAGATACACTCCATGTATGCATAGTGCTAGCTCTTGGATTCGGGTGCGTCCTTTCATGTGACATCATGTAGAGATTGGTTTCATACCTATCGTACCATGTCTGGTTCTATGTGTCTTGGTGATGATAGGTCTCTTGATATTGTGGGCATTGGAGATGTTAGAATATAGTTTTCTTCTGGAAAATCTTTTGTTTTGCATGATGTACGCCATGTACTTGCATTGACACGCAGCCTTATGTTAGCTAGACAGCTTGATGAGGTACCAAGTCTAGTAGCCTCTACCCCTTACTTGTATCAAGAGCTACATTGGATCATGTTTTGTCTGTGGGTTCTATTCCCCATGTATCCTTTTGGCATGCTCGTTTAGGGCATATGTCTCTTAAAGGAATGAAAATGCTCCGTGCTTTGCAGTATCTTCCGCCTCCTTTTGACTCTTCACATTTTGATTCTTGTGATCATTGCTTGTATGGTAGGCAGACTAGAAATACGCATAAAAAGTCTGGTAAGAAACACATGGGTGAGCCCTTGGCTCTTGTGCACTCAGATTTATGTGGGCCCATGCCCTGTCAGTCACTTGGTGGGGAAAAGTACTTTGTTACTTTCATAGATGATTACTCACGTAAGGTTTGGGCTTATCCCATAAAGAGAAAATCCGATGCCTTAGACACTTTTCAGCGTTGGCTTACATTGGCAGAGAACCAGTCTGGGAAAATGCTCAAATGCCTAAGGTTAGATAATGGGGGTGAGTATGTATCACGTGCTTTTGAGTAGTTTTGTGATGAGCGGGGTATTAAGCGTCAGTTGACCGCCCCTTACACGCCACCCTAGAATGGTATGGCTGAACGCATGAATAGGACCATTCAGGAAAGGGTCTGTAGCATGCTTAGCTAGGTTGGCTTACCACATCACTTTTGAGTTGAGGCAGCTACTATTGCAATGCATCTCATTAATAGGTTGCCTAGCAGTGGCATTGACTTTCAGGTTGTAGAGGAGGTATGGGCAGGCAAACCCCCCCCTCTTATGATCATTTGCATGTCTTTGGCTGTGAGGCATTCTGACATGTGCCCAAGGACAAATACAATAAGCTGGATCCTAAGAGTGTCAAATGCATTTTCATTGGCTATGGATATGCAGGAGAGATGGGTTATAGTCTATGGGATCCGCATGCATGGAAAGTCATCTACAACCATGATGTCATCTTTCATGAGGAAAAAATGCATATGCAGCTGTTAGATATGATCAATGCCCCACCCTCATTAGGTACTACCAATGATCCATGGTGCTCAAAGTTGTAAGGCCCCCATTATGAGGAGAAGCCAAGTGTGAGCCCGGACATTGGTGGAGTCCTGACTTGTATATCAGATGAGGTCTATGTGACCGGATGGCAAAAAGGTGACCATTGTGGGTCTAATCTTTGGGTTAGACAGAGTGGTTAAGCTGGTAGCAACTCGAGGCACATTGCATTGAGTTGCGTGGTAAGGGAGTTAAAAGGGGCCCCTATTGTGGGGTCCGGGGGCCGCGGAAGCGGCCCCTGGCTGGGGGGTCCCAGGGGGGCCAGCGGCCCCCCTGGCGGGGGTCCGGGGGCAGCGCCCCCGGCCCGATGGTAAAGGGAATATTCCCTGGAATATTCCCTGGCCGACTAGTGGAGGCTCATATGGTAGGTCGGTCAGCAGGCCGACCTAACGACCTTCGCGGGCTATAAAAGCTAAACCCCTTCGCAGCCATCTTATACTCATCTTTCACCCAGTCAGAGTTGTTGTTCCAGCTAGCCTTAAGCTCTTCACCTATCTTCTGTCTAGATCGCCATCTAAGCTTCACACAGTGGAAGCGCACGGGTGGACAGAGCCATCTTTGTATCAGTTGTTTGGAGTTAAAGAATTTTACTGATTCTCCTCTTATCTGTTGTGTACTCTCTATCTCTTTCTCAGATTCTGTTCGCTGCGCCGTGTAATATTTTACATGGTATCAGAGCCCAGGGGGCTCTAGAGATCGGAGAGCGTGCAAGAGGCAAAGGCTTCAACAGCAAAGAGAAACGATGTCGACTCCGGGAAGCAGTTCTGGCGCATCAGGAAGCGGTGCAGGAGGTGGTGCTGCTGTACCGGCTATTCAAACACTGAGGATTCGTCCACCAACCTTCAGCGAAGGCAAGTTAGATGGTACAAACTACACCTTGTGGAAGTTCAAAATTACTACTATCCTTGATTCTTATGAGCTTCTGGAGACTGTGCTGGGGACTGACGCAGAACCACAGCCTACCCCCGACCCATCAAATCCTAGTGTGATGATTCCTCCGAATGCAGATCTTCTACGAGCTTGGAAACGAAGGAATGCAGATGCATTGTGTGCCTTAGTTACAAGCTGTTCTGACAGTGTTTTGACTCTGATTCAGCATACAACCAAAGCGTCAGAGGCTTGGAATGTACTAAGGAGTCAGTATGAAACACGAAACCAAACAAGGATTCAAAACTTGGAGAATCAACTAGCAGCGGAGAAGTTTGCTGAAGGAGAGACGGTTGAAGCATTCATCACTCGGATTAAGAATCTGCGCGACCAGATGGCTGGCGCTGGGATACAAAAGACTAGCGAAGAGCTAGCTCGGAGGTGTCTTCGGATTTGTCCACAAAAGTTTGATGGACTAGTAACTGCCCTTAATACTCAGGTGAGACCTCAAGCTTTGACTTTTGAGGAGTTTTGTGCATTATTAATGGAGGAGGAGTTGAGGCTGAAAGCCCGAGAAGGAAGCAACAATGGAGATGCTGCATTCTCTGCCAATGCAAAAGGCAAAGGTGTTTCCTCCACCAAAAATGATGGTGACAAAAAGAAGAAGGGCGGCAAGAAGAAGTTTCAAGGAGAGTGCTTCTACTGTAAGAAGAAAGGACATGCAATTGCAGATTGTCGTGTCAAGAAGGCAGATGAAAAGAATGGTACCCTTAAAAGTAAAGGGAAAGAGACAGCCAATACGGCTGAAGCAGAGTTGGAATTATTCATGGCGACCATTGAGGAAGTGTGCTCCTCGGCGCAAGAAGAATCTACCACTGACTCTTGGGTGTTGGATAGTGGGGCCTCCCGTCACATGACCAACAAGAAAGGTCTATACAGTTCTATGCAGCCTCTACAAGAATCCATCACTGTGACGGTTGGAAATGATGCTAAATGCCCTGCTGCGGGCACAGGTACTATTTCTTTTGTTGCTGCAAATGGTGAAGTCAAAAAGCTTTCAAATGTGTTGTATGTTCCCGAAATCAGGAGAAATCTCTTATCAGTTGCTGCCATAACTGATCTTGGTCATGAAGTGAGGTTCAAGAAGACAGGTGCAGAAATTATTGATAGTGCTGGCACAATTGTTGGCAAAGGAGAAAGAAGGAACAACCTGTATGAGCTAAGTGCTCTTACAGCCACCGCTGGAGTGGGCACAAGTAAGCTTTGGCATGAAAGGTTTGGACACATCGGATTTGCAGTATTGAAGGAGATGCAAAAGCAAGGTATGGTTGCTCACCTACCTACAATAACTGAATTGAAGGAACCATGTGAAGCTTGTATGATGGGCAAGCAACAGAGAAAGGCATTTCCACAAGAAAGCAAGAATAGAGCACATGCTCCTCTAGAGTTGGTGCATGCTGACTTGTGTGGTAAGATGCCTACACAGGCCTTGGGGGGATCTTCTTATTTTATGTTGATTGTCGACGACTACAGTAGGAAGATGTGGGTGTACTTCCTTCGTGATAAGGCTCAAGCTTTTGGTAAGTTTAAAGAATGGCTAATACTTGTTGAGAATGAAACAGGGAAAAGTGTGAAGAAATTTAGAACAGATGGTGGTGGTGAGTTCAACTCAAAGGAGTTTGAAGGCTTTTGCAAGAGCAAAGGGATCAAGCGTCAATTGACGACGCCTCACACACCTCAGCAGAATGGTGTTGTGGAACGCAGGAATCGTACCATTGTGGAGATGGCAAGATGCATGCTAAAGGGCAAGGGATTGCCTAACCATTTTTGGGCTGAAGCTGTTAATACTGCAGTCTACATTCTAAATCGGAGCTACACAAAGGCTCTCAAGGGAAAAACACCTCATGAGGCTTACACTGGTAAGAAACCATCTGTTTCACATTTCAGAATTTTTGGATGTGAATGTTATGCACATGTTCCAGATGAGAAGAGAAACAAGTTACAACCAAAAAGCAGAAAATGTATCTTCTTGGGTTATAGTGATGAGCAGAAGGCTTACAAGTTATATGACCAAGAGGCAAAGAAGATCATCGCGAGCCGTGATGTGGTGTTCAAGGAGGAGCCGCATACAGTGGAGGAGGAGAAGGCAAGGTCTTCCACTTTATCATCAAGCGAAGAAGTAGTCCACTATGAACCTGTCCCGAGAGCTATCCCTATCCTTAAGGAGGAGGAAGCATCATCTTCAGATGATGAGGAAAAAGTTCACCAACCTGACATCACCCCACCGGAAAAGCCATTGCCGCGCTGGGTGAAGCAGCTCTATGACCACAATAATCCTATGCCTGCATCTGTTGAGGAGAAGGCAGACGGACCAAGGAGGTCTCAGAGAATAGAGGAGCAAAGGAGGGCTTCTGCTCACATAGTCAACATGGCCTTGATGGTTGAGATTATGAGAGAAGTAAAGGAGCCAACTGACTTAGAAGAAGCACTTGCAGATCCATCATGGAAGGCTGCTATGCAGGCGGAGTATGACAGCATAATGAAGAATGACACTTGGGTGCTAGTGGATCGGCCAGCAAAGCGGAAGATTATTGGCACCAAGTGGATCTGGAAGGTAAAGTACAAGGCTGATGGTACCTTAGAAAAGTACAAAGCTAGACTGGTTGCCCAAGGATTTTCACAAGTTGAAGGGTTTGATTTTCAAGAGTCATTTGCCCCAACTGCCAGAATGACCACTATTCGCACGGTACTTGCAGTGGCTGCCCACAAGAAGTGGCCAGTGTACCAAATGGATGTTAAGTCAGCGTTCTTAAATGGTGACCTCAAGGAGGAGGTGTACGTGGCTCAGCCACCAGGGTTTGAGGCCCCCCATTCTGAGAACAAAGTGTGTAAACTGAAGAAGGCATTGTATGGGCTGAAACAAGCCCCCAGAGCATGGTACCAGCGGATAGATAGGTTCTTTTTAAACCTAAACTTCAAAAGATGTGCCTCAGATGCTAACTTGTATGTTTACAGGGATGGTAAAAAGTCTGTAGTGATTGTCCTATATGTGGACGACCTTCTTATTACAGGTGACTATGAAGATATGATCAACCAAACTCGAAAGGCTTTGAGTTTTGAGTTTGAAATGACAGACTTGGGCTTGCTGCACTATTGTTTGGGGATTGAAGTCTGGCAAGAGCCAGGAAAGATCTTCATCTCTCAGAAGAAGTATGCATGGGAGATCTTGAAGGCATTTGGCATGACCGAGTGCAAGGAGATAGCTACACCTATGGAGGTGAATGTAAAGTTATCAGTTGAGGATACATCAGCACTAGCAGACATTGGGAGGTATAGGAGGTTGGTCGGCAGTCTAATCTACTTGTGTAACACCAGACCAGATATCAGTTTTGTTGTTGGTGTTTTGAGCAGGTTCTCAAACAAACCTCATGAGAGTCATTGGAAGGCTGGGATGCGGGTGCTCAGATACTTGAAGAAAACTCTTGACTATGGTATCACATACAGTTTCGGAACTTCTCTTGTGGGGAACTGTGACTCAGATTGGGCAGGAGACATTGATTCCAGGAAGTCAGTTTCTGGTTATTGTTTCTCTTTGGGTTCAGGAATTTTCTCTTGGATTAGTAAGAAGCAACCAACAGTGGCATTGTCTTCTACCGAAGCAGAGTACAAGGCAGCTTGTTTTGCTGCATGTGAGGCCGTATGGTTGAGAAGGATTCTATGGCATATGGGAGTGCAGGATGAAGAACCAACTGTGCTGAGATGTGACAATCAGAGTTGCATCGCCATTGCCAAAAATCCAGTGTTTCATGCACGCACCAAACATATAGAGATCCAGTATCACTATGTGCGTGATTTGATGGAGGATGGGATAGTGGAATTGGTCTACTGTCCAACAGAGGAGAATGGAGCAGATATCTTCACCAAAGCACTTACGAAGGATCTGCTTCAAGTTCATCTTCAGAGACTCGGCATTGGGCCGAGGAGATAGTTCACCTATGGGTGGACATTGAGGGGGGGTGTTAGATATGATCAATGCCCCACCCTCATTAGGTACTACCAATGATCCATGGTGCTCAAAGTTGTAAGGCCCCCATTATGAGGAGAAGCCAAGTGTGAGCCCGGACATTGGTGGAGTCCTGACTTGTATATCAGATGAGGTCTATGTGACCGGATGGCAAAAAGGTGACCATTGTGGGTCTAATCTTTGGGTTAGACAGAGTGGTTAAGCTGGTAGCAACTCGAGGCACATTGCATTGAGTTGCGTGGTAAGGGAGTTAAAAGGGGCCCCTATTGTGGGGTCCGGGGGCCGCGGAAGCGGCCCCTGGCTGGGGGGTCCCAGGGGGGCCAGCGGCCCCCCTGGCGGGGGTCCGGGGGCAGCGCCCCCGGCCCGATGGTAAAGGGAATATTCCCTGGAATATTCCCTGGCCGACTAGTGGAGGCTCATATGGTAGGTCGGTCAGCAGGCCGACCTAACGACCTTCGCGGGCTATAAAAGCTAAACCCCTTCGCAGCCATCTTATACTCATCTTTCACCCAGTCAGAGTTGTTGTTCCAGCTAGCCTTAAGCTCTTCACCTATCTTCTGTCTAGATCGCCATCTAAGCTTCACACAGTGGAAGCGCACGGGTGGACAGAGCCATCTTTGTATCAGTTGTTTGGAGTTAAAGAATTTTACTGATTCTCCTCTTATCTGTTGTGTACTCTCTATCTCTTTCTCAGATTCTGTTCGCTGCGCCGTGTAATATTTTACAGCAGCTTGAAAAAGTGGTTTAGGTACGCAAAGTTATCTTTTAGGAGGAGCCACCTACTCCCGTTCAGCTTGCTCCATGGCCAGCTAGACAGCATGCAACATCACCTGATGCTCATGGCCCAGATGTTAGACATGCTGGTGTTAGATAGGATGTTGGTCAGACAGCAGAGCCTGAATTGAGGCGTTCTACTAGAGATAGACAACCTCCTGACCGTTTTGTGCCCTCTATGGATTATGTACTGGTTACAGATGTAGGAGAGCCTCTCACTTATGATGAGGTTATGTGCTGAGGTGATTGTCACTCTTGGAAGAGGGCTATGCACTCTGAGCTTGACTCATTGCATAAGAATCAGACTTGGGATTTGGTTTTCTTGCCTCAAGGTAAGAAGGATTTGCCATGCAAGTGGGTGTATCTTGAGGCTCAAATTGCACTATATTAGTACTTTTATACCTTATACTAGCATATATGTAGAACCAGCATATGGAAAGTGACCTAAGATGTCATATGAAGCATTCAGGTTTTTACATGACATGCAGGCGCTTTCTTGACAGTTAGGAGTTTGTGTGTTTTTTGTATTCCTACGTGATGAGAATTGATATCTTCTTCAGGAAAGCACCAGATTCTGGTCGTTTATGTCTGGTTCTAATAATGTGTATCTGTGTCCTGACTATTTGCGCTGTCTACTGCAAGTTATTTGATCAGGAGTGAATATGATGATGATAAACTGTGTGATAGTTTTCAGGACAGTGGTTCAGCATTGATGTTTACGATATGTAGATCATGTTTGCATGGTATTCTTGAAGATTAGGTATGTGTAATGGCTGTAAATTGTGTCAGGAAGTTCCCTGCAGTGCTAATTTCCTGCATTTCCTATTATGGTCCTGATGGTCCATAACACTTTGGCGATCCTGCCCAGTTTCATGAGAATATTTTTCATGATTTAGGTATACGGCTTGGAAGAAATACTTACACAATTTGATTATAGGAATTTAGGATGCTAATGGCACTGAAGATGTACAAGGTGCCTTGCATGGGGAGTCTTTATGTCAGAGAATTATCCTCATTCCTCCAATCTTATTTTCACGAGGAGTAGATCTCGAGCATTGAGGGAGGCATTGTCAAGACAGCAACAGCAATTTGTAAGGTCTAATGATATAGATGAAGTGGTGCAATTAGGCAGGCTGGATGAAGAGGAGTTCACAGATGTTGGACATAATCTTTTGGGGGTGGGTTCTGCTGAGGGCACTTCCACAGTATATCATTCTCCTGCCACCTCTACAGAGTCCATCCCTACACCTCCAACCCCTTCCAGCATACCAGATGTATCAGATAATGAAGAACTAGTATTACCTCCTGACTATCAGGGTACTCCCCCAAAACAGGCACTTGAAAGACTGCAGCATGCAGCTCTAGGGAGAACATTCATGTTAAGGAATGCAGGGGTTTTAGTTAATAAATCTTTGAATTTTAATCCTTTACCACCTCAAAGGAAACCTAAGAAGAAACACAATATGAATCAAAATCAATTGTTCAACCCAAAGGTGAGGGCATCTAAATTTTCAGGCAGGAAGAAGGAAGATCCAGATTGTCATGTAGCTTAGTTTGAAACAAGGTGGATAGCAAGTGGATTTAATCAATTGTATGGAGATCAGGTTAAAGAGCAGCAATTCGCAGCCACTTTGCAGGGCAACATTTAACACCTATGATGAATTGAAGAATGGATTTTTGGGCAGGTTCCGGAAAGACAAAACACCAGGAGATATTTTGAGGAAGATAAAGAGAATTAAGCAAAAGAGGATGTTGGTGGAAGATTATGCTCAAAAGTTCAGGAACCTACTGAATAGGTTGAATAATACTGATGCACCATCAGTGGAAATGCAAATTACTTATTTCATTAAGGGTTTGCAAAGCAAGATCAGGAATCCAATTGCTAATGTAGAATTGGGACAGAATGGTACACTGGATACCATGATTAGGGCTGCTATAAGAGTGGAGAGAAGGTTGGGTACTTCTCGTTTAAAAAGACATAAAGAGGATGATTCTTCAGGATCAGAGTCTGACATAGATTCAAATTCAGAATTTGAAAGTGATACTAGTGATGATGATAGTGAAAATAGTTTAGATTCAGAAAATGATGCCAGTGATTCTGATAGTGAGACTTCTCGTAGGAAGAAACACAAGAAGAGGAAGGAAAAGTCAGGATCAATCAAGTCCAGAAGGAAGAAAACCAAAGACAGGAATGAAAGAAAAGCAGAGGAGACTAAACTAGATAGAAAGATCAAGCAGAAGCTGAAGGATTTAGGTCTTTCAGACACTAAGAGGAAAGAAAAGTATTGTGAGATATGCCAAAGAAATGGCCATGAAATAAGGACATGCTGGTACAATCCTAATGTTAGGATGCCACAGCAAATGCCAATGGGGCAGCCTAGGCTGAGGGCTTTGCAGCCAGTTGCAGAAAATCAGGTTATGACTGACAGTGCCTCAAAGACCTTTCAGGGGATCTGAAAGAATACAGGCAAGACAGCCTTGGGGAAATTTAAGAACACAGCAGCAAACTATTCAAACGGGAGCGTGCCATTATTGTGGAGGTTAAGGACACTTTGTGGGACCAAACTGTGAACTTTGGGAAGGCATAGGACTGAGAGAGGAATGCCAGTAGCAAGGAACTGCAATGACGGGAGACTTGCAGGAGCATCTCATCTACAACATCCACCTGCCCTAGTTGCAGTAGTCCTAATAGAGTTACCTGATCACGATGAGGAATGGCAAGTCCCTGCTGATACAGGAGCTATTAGTGGTAGGGAAATACAGCAAGAAGAGTTTCAAGAAGGTCAGGAGAGGGGGTCAGGTAACTTAAATGCTGCAAGTATGCATATTCAGTGTGATTGTTTTAATTGCATTAAAGTTGAGGATTGTCCTGATGAAGCTATGGTATTAGCGGTTACTAGAAGACAAGCAGGCCGGAAGCTTGATTGGCAGGAACAAGAGGAAGCTAGGAGAAAGGTGACATAGCAGGTCAAAAGACTGTAGAAAATTGCAGAGAAAGACAGATTTGACGAGCCTGAGGATCAGGCAGGAACATTGTTTCTTGATGATCAGGATCAGTCTCCTGAAGATAAAGAATCAGGAAAATTTTAGGAGGGAGGTTCAGCAGAGCTATTTCAAGCTCTAGCAAAGTGCTCCTTGCAATTAACATTGGAGCAGATCTTGGATTTGATCCCTGGGTTCAAGGAGAAGTTACTCCTGAAGATCAGGGAAAAGCAGCAAGAGGTTATTGAAAGTACATCAATTCAGGATCAGGTACTTCCTGACTGTCAAGCAGTTATGCCAACTCAAAAGGAGGTGGTAGATTATCAAGTGCCTACTATTCAAGTTGAATGTTAAGGGAATAAGTTTGATGATGTCCTGTTGGATGGGGGTTCTGGAGTTAATATCCTTTCTGAACATACATATTTAGCAACTAAACAAGAAGAGTTGCTACCAGCCCCATTTCAGGTCAGGATGGCAGACCAGAGGAGGTTACAACCTCTGGGAATTCTCAGGAAGCAAGAAATTCAAGTTGCTGGTCTGAAGTTCAGGGTAAGCTTTGTGGTATTAAGAATGTTAGAGATTGGAGATTCTTACAAGATGCTGTTGGGAAGACTGTGGTTTAAGTTGGCTAAATTGAAGCAGGATTGGGGGAATGATTATGTCTGTATACCACGGGGATTGAAAGAAATCAGATTATCAACCATTAATAAGGTAATCTTGAAGAGTTCTTCTCGACCTGTGGTAGCTCAGACTATTAATTTGGCTGATGAAGTGGAAGATGATGAGGAGGAAATGTTTCTTCAAGCAAATCCTTTTGTAGTTCCAGTGTTTGAAATTGATGTGGATAATATTATTCAGAAGTATCAAGATTATTTAATATCTATGAGCTATAAATTTCGGGACCATTCAGTGGTTCAACATGCAGGAGGAAACCAGTCAGGACAACAACCTGAAGCATTTCTTGAAAGTCAGGAACAGCCTGATGTTTAGGAGAACTCAGGAAATGAAACTTATAACAGGATTCAGGATCAGGGCAGTAGTTATCCTGAAGAATTTCAGCCAGAGCAACTTGGAAATCAGCCTAAGGATGTGGGTAAATGTAGGGACAGTCCTGAAGTACTTGATGAAGAGGGACAAAAAGCAATCATTCAGGCTGAGTTGAGATATGAGCACACCTTGAGAACATATGAAAGGGTGGTAGAAGATGAGGTGCATGAAGTCAATTTGGATCTTGAAGGGAAGGTTAAACTCATTAAGGTCAGTATCTTTGTGGAACAAGAGTTCAAGAAAAACCTTGTTCAGTTGTGCAAAGAGTTTCAGGATATCTTTGCTTGGGATTACACAGATATGAAGGGTTTTGATCCAGCTGTTTGTCAACATAGAATAAATCTTAAAAAAGATGCCAAGCCAATTGTTCAGAAAAGATATAGGATGAATCCCAATTATGCCAAGCAGATCAAGGAAGAAATTGACAAGATTTTGAGGGTGGGATTCATCAAACCAGTTAATGAGGTCACTTGGTTATCCCCTATAGTGGTGGTACCTAAAAAGAATGGAAAGATTCGGGTTTGTGTGGATTATAGGAAATTGAATGCAACTACTATTACTGATCCTTTTCCTATTCCTTTTACTAATTCTCTTCTTGATGATGTGGCTGGTCATGAAATGTATAGTTTTCTGGATGGTTTTTCAGGCTACAATCAAATAAGGATGCATCCAGAAGATATGGATAAGATAGCCTTCATTACTGAATGGGGAGCATATGTTAGTACGGTCATGAATTTTGGATTGAAGAATGGGCCTCCTGAGTTTCAGGGAGGTGCTCATAAGACCTTTGGGCCGTATTTGACAACTTTTATGAGGGTGTTTATTGATGATTTCTGTGTTTTTGGCAGTACTAAAGATCATCTTCAACATCTTAGGTTATGTTTTGAGAGATGCAGAAAATTTGGCATGTCCTTAAATCCATTCAAATCAGTATTTGCAGCAAAGAGAGGAGTGCTATTAGGCCATATTCTCTCTGAGGAGGGTATGAGCATAGATCCAAGAAAGATTGCAGTTGTTCAGAAAGCTAAAGCTCCATCCAATGTGCAGGAAGTTATGAGATTTGTCGGGCAAGTGAAGTGGCATAGTAGGTACTTGAGGTATCTATCTCATATATGTGCTCCTCTTACTAATTTAACCAAAAAGGGGATGTAGTTTGTCTGGAGGGAAGATCATGATAAGGCCTTTGGTATTCTCAAGAAAATGCTTGTTGTAGCTCCTATATTGCAGCCTCCTACATGGGATTTACCTTTCCATATTTTTATTGATGCTTCTGATCTTGCTGTGGGATCTGTTTTGATGCAAGATAAGGTGCGTGGATGGTATAGACCTATTTACTATGCAAATCGGAGATTGAGTATTGCTGAAAAGAATTATTCAATAATAGAAAGAGAAGCACTTGGTATGGTGTACTCAGTTCAGAAATTTAGACATTACTTGCTTGGGAATCAGGTTATATTTCATGTGGATCATTAGGCACTGTTGTTCCTGATCAATAAACCTCAGTTAACAGGCAGACTTGCTAGATGGATGTTGCTATTGCAGGAATTTGATTTCAGGGTTATTCATACTCCTGGGAAAGAGCATGCTGTAGCTGATTATCTTAGCAGATTGGACAATGATGATATGGAAGCAGGAGTTCCTGATCAGCTTCCTGATGCTGAAATTTTTGAAGTTCAAGCTATAGATCATGACTCTTATTATGATCAGTTACTGCATTTCTTACAGGAAGGAGTGATGCCTGCACACCTTACAGCAGATCAGAGAAGGAGATTAGCTTTGAAGAGTCAGTCCTTTTAGGTTATTCTGAATCTTTTGTACAAAAGAGGAGTTGATAATGTGTTGAGGAGGTGTGTTCCTGAATTTGAGCAACCAACAGTTCTTCATGAAGCTCATTCCGGACTGTCAGGAGGTCACTTTTCTGGAGAAATTACAGGTAGGAAAATACTGCAAGCAGGTTTATGGTGGCCTACTGTGTTGAAGGATGCTCATCAATATGCTAAGGAGTGTTTGCAATGCTTGAAGGAAGGTCAACCTCTTGAAAGGGATAGAATGCCCGATCATCCTGTATTACCACTTGAACTATTTCAAAAATGGGGAATTGATTTTGTTGGACCTATCAAACCAGTAGCTAAAGGCACAGGTAACAAATACATTTTGGTTTGCACAGACTATGCCACAAAGTGGGTGGAAGCACAAGCCCTCAAGGATAATAAAGCAGTTAGTGTGGCCAAATTTTTGTATACTAACATTATGACTAGGTTTGGATGTCCTATTGAGCTGGTCAGTGACAGGGGTAAACATTTTTTGAATCAAGTTATTCGGGACCTGACTGTCAGGCATATGATTCTTCACAAGAAGTCAACTCCATACCATCCTCAGGCTAATGGGCAAGCTGAGAGTTCCAACAAGATCCTACTCCGTATCTTGAAGAAGATCGTTGAAGATAATAGGAAGGATTGGGATGTCAAGTTGGATTTTGCTTTGTGGGCTTTCCGAACTGCATACAAGGTGACAACTGGATTAACACCTTTCAGGTTAGTGTATGGATTGGAAGCTGTTGTCCCTATGGAATTTGTGGTTCCCAGTTTAAGAGTTGCTGTTGAGCATAAGTTGGATCCGGAACAGTTAGTGTAGCATCGGATGGAACAGCTCCTGAAGTTGGAGGAAGACAGAGTGTTAGCTGCTTATGTGTCAGCAATCACACAGCAAATGAGACAGGCTTGGGTAAATCAACACATCCGCAAGAAAATTTTTGAAGAGGGGGATTGGGTAGTTGTTTATAATTCTCGGTTGGGAATATTTCCCGGCAAATTGAAGCTTAGATAAGCTGGACCATTTATTATTCATAAAGATATTGGGCAAGGTACATTTCTGCAAAAAAATTTGCAGGGCAATATCCTGAAGCCTGCGGTCAATGGTTTTCGGCTTAAAAGACTACTGCAACCTTATTATCCACCTGTTAATTTAATTTTTCCTATTAATGTAAGGGAATCAAATTGTGAAGGTTACATGTGTGAAGGGTCACTTGTGCATGATGCTGACATGACATTTGGCACACAACAAAGTTCACTTGTAGAAGACTTGGACTTCACTTTTCAAATGGAGAAGGAAGCATACATTCTTCGTGATTCTCCTCTTTCTCCATCATCATGTGCTATGCACCTTGTTCGTGCCGTCATGACACATACACGCCAAAGTTCTGCCCGGAAGCTGGTTCTTCCAAAGCGTGCTCGCCAAGAGGAGGAGGACGATGAGGAGTATCAGTTGTCGGAAGAAGATCGGCCTGGTCGACACAAGGAGGACACGTCAACACCGATGTCGGTTTCTCAGCTGTCAAGCCCGAGTGCTGTGAGTACACTGTTTGTTGATTCTTCCTTGGTCCTTGACGTGGATGATGCAGCTCATAGCGCTTGGTTGCAGCGCATTGGATTATATGCGTTTGCATGTTTGCCATGGTCTCGGTAGGTTGCCAATGTTAATGCATCTGCCCAATTGGACATGATGAGGCAAAGTCAGGGCATGATTGCAGGCCGTTTGGAATTGACTGCTACAGTGGTTGCACGGGTATTTGCATTACCCATGAATGAAAATCCAACTTTGTGGAAATGTAGTGGTGAGCAGATGTATCAGGCCTTTGGGGAGCATGTTGGTCCTCGGCATGTTTACATTGTGAAGAGAGTTGATGCTGTCCAAAAATTGCAGCTCCGATGGTTTATTGAGCGCTTCATGCTATTCGTCAAAACTGACAGCATAGCAAGGGAGACTTATGGTGTTATTTATTATGCTGAGAATGTGGGTATGCCAAATTGGGCAGGTTTGATGTTTGATAGGCTTATGGCTGAGATTAATATCTCTAAGCCCAAGAAGGTTTTTCAGAAATCGCGTATGGGATGCTATTTGGCTGCTCTTTATGAGTATGCACAATCCAAATTTCCTGATGTTGTTTTGGAGAATGTGTCTGACTTGAAGCCATTCTCTTCAGTGGATAATGCAGTGCATGTTGATGATCAACATGTAGAGTCTGATTCTCATCAAAAGGATGCTGACAGTGATAAGGTTTTTGCCGGCCAAGAGCAATAGAAGGCTATATACAGGGACTTGATGCAGGTCGGTTATGATGAAGCCTATGCTCGAAAAGTTGCCTTGGATTTTGTTCCAAAGAATTCTCTCTCTTTGGATGATGCATTAATTCATGAAAATCAGGGTAATGAAGATTTTCTTAAGTCTGCAGGTTATGGGCATGCTAAAAAGAAACCTAGAATCGGTAAGATTTGGTTGAGAAGCAGGCAGGAGCCTCAAGTTCAACAGCAGACTTTTTCTGAAGACCCTATGGTATCTACAACATCTTTGGATGTTAAACAACAGGTGGATGTTGTTCAGCCCAGTGTTCCCTTTGTTCCAGATTGCTCTAGGGTGGATGAAATTGCTGTCAGTAGTGTGTCAGATGCTTGGAGTGTTATGAAAAAGGTGATGTCATTTTTTGAGCAGGCTAACAAAAATAGTGCTCAAACTGCAGCTGAATGTAAACAGGTCAAGTTCCAGTTAGATTTTCAGCAGAAGCAGTATGATGCCTTGGTTAAACAGTTGAAGATTAAACAAGATGAGTATGATGCTTTGCAAACAGAGTGTTTAGGAAAAATTGCAGCTTTACAGCAGTTAGTGGATAATAGAAAAATGTCAACTACTTTGTTTGAGAAATGGACTCAAGGGTTGCAAGATAAGTGTATGCATGAGTTGCAAAGTTTTGTTGATATGTATGCTAAATTGCAGGTTGAGCATCAATTGTTGTTGGATAGGTTTCAGCCTCTTAAACATGTTGAAGAGCATATTTTGAAGAATTTGGAAGTAGATGTGGATGCCTCGGTTGTATTGAAGTCTGAATTTTCTGAGATGCAGCAAGCTTTGATTGGTGATGTTAGAAACACTTGGCAGCTGGTGATGGGAAAATTTGACACTTTAGTTTCTAGACCTTATAATATGCTTAAAAATTCTTTTGTTCCAGCTTAGTTTGATGCATTAATTCAGGAAAAGGATGCATTGCTTCAGCAAGTTGCAGATTTGCAAGTTGTCAAAGTGGATCACATTGCTAAGTTGCAGTATGCTTTGGATGAGAAGAGAAAAAGTGATGATTATGTAGCATCTCTTTTGCAGCAGAAGGATTTTAAGTTGGAAGATAAGGATACTACTGTGCAGCAAGTTGTGTATGAGGTGTGTGAAGAGATTAAGGTTACTAGTAGTAGATCTGTTGAAGACTATGCTGCTGCACGTTCGGAGTGTCAGATTTCTACTTGCACAAATAGTATTTTGTACACTCCTAGTTTGTTTACTACTTGACTTTGATATGTATCTTCTTTTTGCTCATGACATGATGTAATGACCTCTGCTAACACTTAGGATCAATTATGAAACTGCACAAGAGGACTATGAGTATCCTAGAGGGGTTCTACTCATGGTTGCTCAATGTGGCTTGACAAGGGGTGCAAGGCCTCTGGCAGGGCATAATTGTATTCTCTGGGTTATTTCTTACTTTGTATGCTTTCCGTTATATTTCTACATACTTGTGGGTTCGAGTCTTGACTGTCCCAGTCATCCATCGGGCTGTGCCAGGTGTTGAGGCTCGAATTGCACTATATTAGTACTTTTATACCTTAGTACTAGCATATATGTAGAACCAACATATGGGAAGTGACCTAAGATGTCATATGAAGCATTCAGGTTTTTACTTGACATGCAGGCGCTTTCTTGACAATCAGGAGTTTGTGTGTTTTTTGTATTCCTGCGTGATGAGAATTGATATCTTCTTTAGGACAGCGCCAAATTCTAGTCGTTTATGTCTGGTTCTAACAATGTGTATCTGTGTCTTGACTATTTGTGCTGTCTACTGCAAGTTATTTGATCAGGAGTGAATATGATGATGATAAACTGTGTGATAGTTTTCAGGACAGTGGTTCAGCATTGATGTTTACGATATGTAGATCATGTTTTCATGGTATTCCTGAAGATTAGGTATGTGTAATGGCTGTAAATTGTGTCAGGAAGTTTCCTGCAGTGCTAATTTCCTGCATTTCCTATTATGGTCCTGATGGTCCATAACAGTGTACAAGCTGAAAAGTACCCTTGGATACCCCAAGCCGGCATACAAGGCTCGATTGGTTGCTAAGGGTTTTAAGCAGGAGCATGGTGTTGACTTTGATGAAGTCTTTTCTTCTATGGTCAAGATGACTACCCTACGCTTAGTCTTGGCCTTGGTTGCACAGCTTGACTTGGACTTGTACAAGATGGATGTCAAGACGACTTTTCTACATGGGGACTTACATGATGAGATTTACATGGAGCAGGCTAAGGGCTTGCAGACCTTGGCAGGGAACACCTAGTGTGCAAACTAAAGAAGAGTCTATATGGCTTGAAGCAGGAACCTAGGGAATGGTACCATAATTTTGATGCATTCATGCAGTCACAGGGCTATAGCCACAATGCTATGGATCCGTGCTTGTACATGAAGAAAGCCCGTGACGGTTCTTTACTGATTTTGGTACTCTATGTGGATGACATGCTTCTAGTAGGGATAGCTCATGAGGAGCTCGATGCTCTTAAGACTCAGCTCAAGAAGAGATTTGAGATGAAAGATCTGGGACATGCCTCTCATATACTTGGTATGTGCATTACACGCGATAGATCTCAGGGACTACTCTATCTGTTACAGAGGGAGTACATTCATAAATTCCTTGAATGCTTCCGCATGCAAGATGTTAAGCCTATTGGCTATCCATTACCTTCTCATGTGAAGGTTTCACAGGCCGATTGTCCACAGACAGATGAGCATAGGGCCGAATGGCCACAAGGTTCCCTGTGTATCAGCTGTGGGCAGTCTTATGTATGCCATGATAGCCACCTGTCGAGATATTGCTTTTCTAGTTGGGGTTGTGGCATGTTATATGGCTACACTTGACAAGAAACATTGGGATGCCATGAACGATATCATGAGGCACCTGAAAGGCACAGCAGATATGTGTCTTTGTTATGGCAGCCAGGATACAGAAGTTGTGGGATACATTGACTCTGATTATGCAGGACATGCAGATAGTAGGAACTCCACTTCTGGCTATGTGTTCATTTATGCTAGAGGGGCTATCTCTTGGATGTCCAGGGCGCAGAAGTGTATGGCTCTTTTTGCTATAGAGGCCGATTATATTGCAGCCACAGAGGCATCAGTTGGCCAAGAATGAGGTCTTCCATGCGAAGACGAAACATATTGAGGTGAGGTATCACTTCATTTGCGAGGTCATTGAGGACAGGTATGTTGACATTGTCAAGATTCTGACTGAGCAGAATCCTGCAGACTTGCTCATGAAAAGCCTCACTATCGAGCTCTTTGCCTTCCTTAGGAGATTGATGGGCATTGGATGAGATGACATCTTTTTCCTCACCCTGTTGTACATGTGTACATGTTGTACTGTCTTTTCTTTTTTCTCTCTCAGTGGGGCAGATTCGCCTTTAAGTGGGAGGTTGTTGGGGGTAAAGGCGCCTTTGCCTAGCCGCCCGTGTATTACTACACTGATAGTACCTGCCATTGCACACTGCAGGTGGCGGGCATCCATCATAGTCACTTATTCTTTATTCTTTTAGTGACAGTTTGAATAAAGGAAGGCTTGGCCACACATTGTGGCTGTTGGAGTTCCCATTTCTTGTCTCTCTCTTTCTTGCTCTTGCTCTCCCACCATAGCTCTCACGTGTAAGTGTCCTCTTGCTCTTGACATTGCTCTTCTCACTTCTGGCTTTCTTCCTGCCAGTGCTTCTCCAAGCGAGCGGTCCTTTCCATTAGCTCATCATACTACTGAATTAACATTTTCTGACTCTTTAGATGAGCTAGTAGATCCTATTCTTTCTCCTCCAATCTTCACCTCAAATGATCCTCATTCTCTTGAGCTTCCTTGGTCTTGGCATCCAACTGCTCTTTTAGGGCCTTAAGCTCTTTTTGATGATCTGTAGCTTGCTTGGACACGTTGAGCCTCAAAGTTGCTGAGGTTTTCTTTTTCAATGTCTAGCTCTGCCAAGGCTGCTTTCTTTTCCTCTCTGGCCTTGCTCAACTGAGTGAGGAGTTCAGCCACATATGCATCGTAGTTTGTTGTTGGTGACATTGTGAGAGGGGCCATAGTGGTTGATGCTTCTAGCTTCTACCGCTTAGGGTATTGCTGTGATTCTGCATCTGCTACGGCTGGCCTCCTTGTTCCTGCTTCGGGGGCAATCTCCGCCACTTTGTTAGCTAGGAGTTGTATCATTGCCATTAATTGAGTTGTGTCCATAGCTGGCACCGACTCTTGTGTCGTGGTGGGTGTGGTTTCAGTTGGGAGTGGCACAAGGGAAGAGGGGAGGGGGTGCAATGGGGCCTTGCCCTTTCCTGCAACCACTGGGGTTGTTTCTACACTGCCACCAACTCTAGCCTCATGATGCGGGATCAGTAGGCTCATCTCTCCCCCTCCATGGGTCTCTTCCACGGACCTGTGAGTTGCCTCTGCCAAATCCGTAGCTTCCTTCCTCCTCATTTCTTCAGCTTCATCTTCAGCTCTTCTCTTCCTCTCCTCCTCGGCTCTTCTTGACTCTTCTCTGATCCTTTCAAATTCTTCCTCTTCTTTTCTCCTTCGTTTCTCCTCCATTCTCTTGGACTCTTCTTGTATTCTTTTCAACTCAGCTTTCTCTTCCTTCCTTAACTTTTCCTTCTTTTGTTTTTGGATCTTGGCAGTCTTCGCCTTGTGCCTAGCTTCGGATTGAGTGGATGGTGCTTCAGGCTCTTCTCTGTCACTAACGGTGCATTCACTGGATTTGTCTTCCTCACTGTGTAGTGACTGGGAGGGTGCTACTATCTCTTCAATTCCCCATGCTTCCTTGGTGGCCTCGTGAATAATGGCTGACAGTACACCATCGTATCTGATGGTAGAAGCCTTGGCAGAGGACTTCTTGCAGGTTGATCTCGCTGTAGAGGCTGGGGACTCTCCTCCAGCTCTACTGCTCACCCGTAGCAAAGGCCTTTGCTACTGTCTCGATGGTCTTTATGAAAAACCCGTTCCACTCCACTTCCTCAGGGGACCCTGCCACTATGCTTTCCAACACCGGGACACTGATCCTGTTCATCAAAGCATTGTATCTCTATCCTGAGAAGAGGGCATGGACCTTCTTTGCTTGCATCTTTACTTCTGGGTTTGGTATGCTTGCCAAACTTACTCCAATCCATTGTGTGCACCTCACCCCTATTCATCCCTAGCAAGGCATATACGTCTCTTCTATGATGCTTCACAGCCTTGGGGGCCAAGCCAAGGGCCTTCTCGAACACTTTAGTGTTATAAGCGGTACCTCCACCTGGTGGGCAACATCCCCTCTTCTTATTGTCACTGTGCCACAGTTCCTACGAGCATCAAAACTCCTCAGGAACTTTGCGCAAGCACTATAATCCACCGCTTGTCCCACTTTCTCCACATACTTCCAGAGAGTATGCTTGTCCACCAGCTGCTTTACTGTTGGCTCCTCTAGGATGGCTTCGTCCAGGTTTAGAGTGTGCTTGAAGGTGAACTGATCCTTGTGTCTCCACACCTATCCCATACTTGGCTTGTTTTTCTTCCATGAACGGAAGCTTACAGCCTTTTTCCTGTCCTGCCATTGTGGGTACTTGCCATGCAACAATACCCATAATTAGTATTGATGGGGTATGCAAGACTGAATTATGGCATTATGAAAGAATTGAACAATTAGAGAAGCTGCACAAGAACGTGAAATTTGAGAAATAACAAGCTGAAAGAAAAGACATGAATTTTCCAAGTGCGCTTTGCTCTTAAGTTTTTATGCGTAGTTCAACTCTTCATTATGTTTTTCCTTTGTGTTATGTTTTCCTAATCACCTTACCCTCTCCCTCGCGTGGAAAGATGAAAATCATTCCTATGATTGAATAGGACAAGGCAAGGGCATTAAAGCACATTGTGGTGTGTTTAATTTGACAACAACCCTGGTAGAAATTTGGGTTGTATTCCAATTGGGCATGATGGTTAAGTTCATGCGGTCTAATAGATGCTTGCATGATATACGTTAGGACATCGTGTAGCACATCACCAGATTTGAGGCGGCTAGCAACATGTAGCTCTTCTTTTGTAAGGACTTGGTCGATGTAAGGATGGGCCAATAAATGGTCGTCAAGCAGTTTGTTACGCAGGATGACCATAACTCTAAAAGAAGTAGGAGCTACATACGTGGGATCATATTCCACAGCCTTGATTGCACGTCTCTGCTCAGAATTCGCCATAATTTGGCAACCTTTTCACTCCCATTGGAGGCCTAAGGCCTACCATTGTTGTAAGAATGAAGAGGTAGAGTTTGCAAGACTCACGAGCTCTTCAAGCTCTTGGATTGGTGTAGAGTCGACATGCTTTTGGTATGAGGTCAGCATCCTGCCAATGATTGCTTGCTCCTTTGAGACTTCACCGCTAGAGATAAGCTCGGTTGCAACCTTGGGGAATTTGATGGTCATGAGCTCGTACTCTTCCCAGGTGCATGGTAAAGCATGGATATCTGAAGCAAGTGGCTCATCAAGAAGGCCAAGGTCTAGCCACTTATAACTTCTGGGGAAGGTCATGAATGTGCTGTCCAACATTTTAATGCAAGTAACCAAGTCATCACCTGAATTGGTAGCAAGGTCCTTGGCTGTAGCAAGAAATGAGCATTGCTCATATGAAGGCCTAAGAATTGCTTGTGGCTGCGGTGGAACAGAACTAGATGGATGCATTAGCGATGATGTTCCACTAGATTGCTCCTTGGGATGAGCATATGCTTGGAAGGTTAGTTGTGTGTCTTGCAGCTTGGAAGACATGCAACCTTCATCATGAGCTACTTTGAGCATGCAAGATCAGTCACATAGATGATTGCAAGACATCTAGCTAATGTGTAAGTTGATAGGTTTGTGAGATCTCGAGAGACAGTGGGTTCAGGCTGCACAGGACTGATTGGTCGAGTCTCTAGAGACTTTGCTTTGGCATTAGTAGTGGCTGGTTTAGAGCCAATGGGTTGCGACTTTGGCCGATAGATGGGCTTAGATTTTGGGGCTTCGGCCTTTGTGGTTGTCATAGATTTGATAGCTTGGGTCTTAGGTATGACTGGTTGTTTAGTGAACACGCTGCTTGAAGCAGGTGTGGCTGCAAGCTGTGTAAGGGGTTTGTTCTTAATGACTGATGTATTGGGCACCCAGATCCAGCTGTTGCCCTCATAGTATCCTTGAGCACGTAATAGGATTATGGGGACCCATCGCGGCTTAATGGTACATTTACGGCTTTGGCATCTAGGTTGCTTTCTAGGCTTTCAATGAGAGTTTCTACGTCTGTAGGGTCACGTTTGCTTATTGTGGGAAGGCTTGCCTTGATGTTTAGGTACCCATTGAAATGTAGGTTGCTTAACCTTAGGAGTGGGTTTGGTGGGGTGGTGTTTTGTGGGTTGAGTGGGGTGTGACACATCACGACCCCCCTCCTTAGCCTTAGGCATGGTCTTCTCTATTGGTGGAGTGGCAGTCTTGGAGGGACCTGCATTGCCCTTGCTGAAAGTTGTCACAATGCGCACATTTCCTATGGCGAGGTGGATACGCTACAATTCGTAATCGACGTAACAATGGGTTTGTTTTTCGAAAGTGTGCCCTAGCAGTGACGCCTTGCCTGCCTCCTTCGTGTTGGGCAACACATAGAAGATGACTGGCAAACTTTCAAACTCAATAGAGACAATGACTTTGCACTTCCTAAGGAGTGCATAGGATTCGCCCCCAAATGGGCTAAGTTTAGTGTTAGTTGGCTGCAACTGGGGTTGACCATTGAGGGTCCAATGAGCATGGGTTAGGATATTGAAGTCAACTCCCTCATCAATCAAAGCATCAAAAGAATGTGTCTTTTGGGCTATGGCCATGATTCGTAAATAAGTTGGAGCCACTGCTTCCTCATCATCCTCTATCTCGATGATGGTTGTGACGTAGACATTGACATAGGCCTCTATCATAGGGGGCTCATGTAAAGGATGTGTGGGAGGGTAGTACTTCTTCATGCGACTGCCATTGAAAAAGCCTATGCCCTCGCCTTCCAGTGTTTCAAGTTTGACATTGCCCGTCCTACTGATGGCACGCACTCTAAAAGGTCCTAACACTCAGAACTTTATTTTCTGATTGTGGTCCTTCATAGAGTACAACAACACAAGGTCGCCCTGGTCAAAATCACGTTGTTTGATATGCTTATCAAACCACATCTTTCTTTGCACCTTTTCACAAATTAGAGTGTGGGTAGCGATGAGTCTAGTTTCAGTGAGGCGTTCCAACTTGATAAGATGGTTAGTCCAAGCCTCTTTACCTTCCCAATGCTCATGCACCACTATCCTCAAGATAGGGGTAAAAAATTCTAAAGGTAGAATAGCCTCAGTTCTATATGCAAGCCTGAAGGGCGTTTGTCCCATAGCCATTTTATAGGCTATTTGATAGGCCCATAAAGTTGCCATGAGCTTGTTATCCTAGTCACTTTGAGAAGTGGAAACCACCTTTGTGAGCACATTGACCATGATCTTATTCGTTGATTCTACCTGGCCATTGGCTTGGGGATAGTACGGTGAAGACTTGCTATGGATGATCAAGAAGGTTGAGAGCAAGTGGGCAATCACCTCATTGATGAAGTGGGTGCCCTGGTCGCTCACTATCTCAATAGGGCAACCAAATCTCGAGATGACCTGCTCCCATAAGAACTTCGCTGTGGTCCTTGCGTTGTTCTTCCTTGTGGCTCTTGCTTCAGCCCATTTCGTCAAATAGTCAATTGCTATGATGATATATCAAGCCCGTGAATACTTGGCCATAGTACTAATGGGTCCGGTGAAGTCAATGCCCCATTTCTCGAAAGGTTGTTGTGCTATTACAGGGGCCAATTCCATTTTGTCCTTCTGCATGGGGACCTTGGTCCTTTGGCACTCATCATAGTGCTTGACAAATCTAGTTGCATCACAGAATAGCATGGGCCATCACAGTTGAGACTGCAGCACCTTGTGGGCTGTTGTGTCTCCATTGAAATGCCCCCCAACGATTCTGGCGTGTGCCTCTCTCAACGTGTCATGCATCTCATGTTTGCACACACACCTGCGTAGCAACCCGTCTTGCCCTAACCTATAGAGTAACCAGCTGATAGGGTTGGATCTTCACAATAAGCCTCCTAAGCTTGGCCTTCTCGATAGGTCTCTCAAGTAGACCGTGTTTGAGCATGTGAATGACATCGTTAGCCCAGTATGGCATTAAATCAGCCTTGAATAATTCCTTGTCATTGGACATGCCAAAGAGATGCGCATTTGGAAGGTCATCCATTATGCCTTGCCCAGTGGCTTCACCTGTGGGTATGTGAGACATGTGACCTACCATGTAATGCTGTTTCCCGTTGCGTACAACCACATAAAAGTCAAACTCTAGAAGAAGAAATAACCATCGTGCAATGCATCCTATAGCACAAGGCTTGTTCACTAGATAGATCAATGCTTGATGGTCGACAAGAAAGGTGAAGGGTGTGGCCAAAAGATAATGTCTAAATTTCTTAATGGCAAACACCATGGCTAGCCCCTCCCTTTCCATTGTGGAATAGTTCATCTTCGTATCAGTGAGCTACTTGCTAGCAAAGCTCACTGGGTAATCAAGGTTGTGTTCGCCAGGTTGGCACAGAATAGCTCCAATGGCAACCTTAGATGCATTTAGATGCACATGGAACGTTCCGATCCAATCTGGGGCTCGTAAGATGGGTGCAGTGGTAAGAGCCTTTTTTAATTCTTCGTAAGCACATTGACATTCTTCAGTCCACTCAAATACAATTAGCAACTTGTACAATGGTCTTGCGGTTAGTGCATAATTCAGTACAAAGTGCCAATAGTACCTTGCAATGAACACCCTTATAATTGTTGGGTGGCGGCAAGTAGACAATAACCGTGATCTTCGAGAAATCAGTGGGTTGATGCCATTCTTGGACACCACGTGCCCTAGGATGCATCCATGTTTCACCCAAAATTAGCACTTCAGGGTGTTCAACGAGAGATTATAAAGTCAACACCGCTCAAAGATTGCCCGTAGTTTCTCTAAGTGTTCCGCCTAGCTAGAGTGTATGCATAGATCGTCCACAAACACCTCTAGCTCACGTTTGAGCATATCTTTGAAGATCGTGCACATCAGGCATTGGAAGGTTGTGGGCACATTCATTAGCCCAAAGGGCATAATGATGTAGGCGAATACCCCCACTTTGTAGCAAAGGCAATCTTGTGCTTGTCATCAGGGTGTACTTGCACTTGATTGTAGCCCGAGAAGTCGTCCAAAAAACTGTAGGCTTCTTTACCTACCACTCTCTCAAGCATGTGCTCGGTGTATGGCAATGGGTAGTTATCTCTCTTCGTAGCGGCATTGACTTTCTTGTAGTTGATGCACACTCGGATCTTTCCGTTTTTCTTCATAACGATCACTATTGGTGATACCCAGTCCGTGTGCTCTATTTTGTAGATGAATCTTGCTCTCATGAGTTTATCAATCTCATCTTTTACTGCATGGGCATGCTTTGGATTCATGGGATAAGGGCATTGTTTTACAGGGTCAGTGTCAGGGACCATAGGGATGTTGTGGGTCACAACCTTGGGGTCGACTCCCTAAATTTCATCCAGAGACCAAGCAAACACGTCCGCGTACTCTCATAGGAGAGCAACAAGGCTAGCCTCCTCATCCTTGGTCAGATCGTCTGCTATGAATACAGGTCGAGGCTTCTCACCTTCCCCTGCCAGGTTGACTTCCTTGACCTTGGCGGGTCCTTCAATAGGCTCGATGGTTTGGCCCTGCCTCTTTACTCCTAGCAGGACCACCAGTCTGTCACCCTTCTCAAACTTAGTGAAGCGTTTGGGTAGGTCTTGTGGTTTCTTCTATCGTTCTGCATCTGACTCTTTTGTTTATTTCTTTCTTTCCTCCTTTAGCCGATTGCGCCTTAGGTGGATCGACAAGTCCCCCCTGGTGCGTTTGGTTTTGGATGACATGGGTATTTCAGGGTCACTCTCGATATTGACTTCAAACTTCGAGTTGAACTCACATCCCTCACGGGAGGAAGGAGTCTCCCCGGCGGGTGGTCGTAGTTCAGTAGGTGCATTTGTCCTAAACGTAGATACCACTGGTGGTTGGGCAATTCCAACCTGCTCATAATCCACTGCCCCTATGTGTTCCAACCAAAAGTGATTGCAATCCAATCTCATAACTCCTCTCTTGATCTCATATGCATTCCTTTCTTGGGGCCTAGAGTCTGCTCTTATCTGCTCTATCACCCTTCCATCAGTATCGTACTCCACGGTATCCATTTTCTCCTCGGTCTCCTCATTGATGGAGGAACAATCCTCATATTCATTGTTAGAACCATCACTCCCTGACTGTTCATCGTATCATGGGTCCTCCTTTCTAGCCTCTTTCTCATCGGTGACTAGAGCCCAATTGTATAGCAAGTTCAGGTCGTGAACTTTGGTCCACTTTCACTTGTGCTCACCCAAGAGGTCTCTGAGGGGCAAGAGATTAGCAGAAGGATTGCCCTCCAATCTACTTGTCAAATACTCTAGGGTCTCTTGGAGTTCTAGCTTATTATTTGGGACATGGAAAGTGATAGGTTTGGGCCGACCACATGCAGTCCTTGCCATCATGCAGAGTGGTACTGAATGTTCCTCATCTGGCATGCACATGGCTTGTGCGGCTTGCTTATGCTCCTCCTCATTGTCTGAGAATGGGAGATCAATGGTTGCAAGGACATGCATCCAATCTCGCTCATCCTCAGGGCAGGGGATATACTTGGTCAGTGGCCCATATGATGTGGTTGGTTGCGTGTCACCCCTCAATGTGGCTGAGATGGCATCTAGATCAACATGTGTTGTATTCCAAGTATCGATCTCCACCCTTAATACTTTCTTCCGATTCCCTAAGAAGATTAGACCGTTGCCCTAGTCCTCGATGACTCGTGCATTCCTCATACAAGGTCGGCCTAACAGGATGTCGTAGTCCACTCCCTTTATAACAATGAAGTGTACAGAGAACTGGACACCTGCAATCTTCACTGGCCAATTCTTTAAAATTTCGAATGGCTTTACCTTCATTCCATTTTCTAGTGTGACATTGAACCTAGCAGTCTCGATGGGAGGGTTTCCCCAGGCCTGCAAGATTGTGTGGCTCAAGACACTAACCCTTGCACCCGTGTCTACGATTCCTTTCCGCATCATGTCTCCTAGGGCCAGGATAGGTAGCACAACGTGCATCTCGGTGCGCTCCCAAAAAACATTTATATGCAGAGATTTAGGCACTGAGTGCAACGTCAAGCTCGATATCTGTGTGACTGCATCATGCTCATGCAAGTCAACAGCAATTTGCTCAGTTGGTTCCTTCGCTCAGTGCTTCACTTCTAGCCAAAGCATCGGATGCTGCCTAAGCAGGTCTCTCAGGCTCAGGGTTACTAGGGTGGTTACTAATGTCATAAGGAGGTTACTCGTCATTTGTCTCTCCTCCATTCCCACACCTCTAGGAAATTGGCCTTGGGTGTTTTACTGGCCTGTGGCTCCTAATAAGCTTCTCCTAGGTGGTGCTACCCGTGGCATAGGTGCATCTCTTGACCTTGGTTGAGAGGGTGAGATTAGGGTGCTCACACTAGAGAAGTCCTCAGTTCCATCTTCTATGATGGCCTCAGCATCCTTTAGGTTCTCTTGGGCTTCCGTTACCCACTCCTTGACCTTTTCAATCGCTTCTAATTGGTGCTTTGGGCGGGGGTACTCCCCTACCTTAGCACTCCCTTTCTTTGTTGTTTTCGGAGTGGTGGTCTCAGCCTCAGCATCATCAGTTACCTTCCTGCCACTCACTAACATCATCTCTCCATCAGTTTTGAGAGTGATCTTAGCATCGGTTTTCCTCTTTCTCCACCTACAACTCTTCTTCCCTATTGAGGCATCATCTAGGTTACTAGGCTCAGGCAATGATTTGTGCACGTGTCATGACATGTAGCGGGATGAGTGTATCCTCCCTGTCAAATGTCTCAATGCCAAACAACCCCAAAGGTGCTGAGGCCGTTTCAGGCCCCGTTTTAGAGCCGCAAGGTTGCAGACAACAGTTTTAGGGTACACTGTGATTTCGGCTGTTACATTGCTTGAGCTTGAGGATGGCTTTTGTCTAGGGAATTCCTTGAAGAGATGGGTGATGCCACACTCGACACACTTGAGATTAGATCTCTCCCTACTAGCTTGCTCTTTTTCTGGGCATCATGTCAATATGTGACTAGGGTGACCACAAGTCTAGCATGTGACTAGGTCTTGGGTTGGCCCTGAAAAACCTTTGCCTCTTCCGCTTCCTAATGCCATCACCGGCACTGGTGGATGGTCCATGAGGACCAGATTATCCTCTTCATTATACAAGATGTAAGGGTTCACATATGACTTCTCGTCATTGGGCTCTTCCATCTTCCATGTAGTGGATGGGAGTGTCACTCGGTGGATGTGTCACGAAGGGTCCAAGCGGTTTGGGTATGCCCGTGGGATTGATCTCTAATCTAGGAATGGTCGGTTTTGCATCATTAGGTGCTGGAAGGGCCAATGGGGCTCCTCTTCCAAAGAAATTAGGTAGCCTATTCTTGTAGTATGGTGAGTTGTACTATTGTGCGTAAGGAAACCTTTTTGGCAATCGACAATGCATTGCGCTGTGTCCAAATCTTGCACAATTTGCACAAGGCCTGGATCTTGGATCCTCGCACTCAGCAGGGATGTGGTTGCCTCCACAGTGCACACACTGGACATGCGGTCTAGTGGGTCTCTTTACCAACTCTCCTGCAACCGTGCTAGCTGTATCCTGACTTCGACTAGCTCTTGGTCTTGTGTCGTGCTCTTGCCCTTATCTTGCATGCCAGGGGATGATCTCTCGCTCTAGATTGTGGCTTTCTCTGTGGTTCCTTGGCTAGAGCCATCTCGATTCGAGCTTCTAGCACTTCTCTCCCTAATCTGGTCATCTACCCTTATTATCTCATCGAAAACCCTAGCAAGCACATCTTTCTGCAAGCTTGAGTTGCTTGCCAGTGCCTTGTAAAGTTCCTTGTTGCGGATTTTGTTTATAAAAACGGTAGAGACTGCTCTCTCATTTGGTCATTCGTTGGTATGAATCCTCTTAAACATGCTACGTACATGAGTGATGTAGTCTCTAATGTCCTCTTTGTCCTTCTGACTGACATTCATCAGTCGGGCTATGAGGTTGTTCGAATACCCTATCTTTGAAAATCTCTTGATAAAGAGATCCTTCAGGCGATTGAAGTTCGTTCACTTTGCTGCATCTAGGATGGTGTACCACGTCCTTCCCTTATCACCCACGCAAAGCCCGAAAGCCTACGAGCATTGGGCAAGGTCCGTGAGATCGTTGGCTTTGCAAACCTGCTCGAACTGCTCCATGAAGCTATAGGGGCCATTGCTGGGCTGGTACTTGTCCAGTTGCTTGGCCACTGCAGGGATCTTGTTGTGGCTCCTCGCCCCCTACGTGACTCCTAAGCTTGTGAGCAAAGAGGTGGCTAGCACAGTTGCACTCTGTTCTGCAGTTGTGTTGTCTATGAGCCGCTTGGTGACAAGCTCGCTCAGTGTCAGGTCTGCCTCTAGCTCCCTCTCCCTCTCTACGTTCGGCCCTGTCGTGGCCTTACCAGCTAAGGCTAGAATGCATTGTGTCTCATGCACCTCTAAGTCTTGCTGCAATTTCCTCGTCCTTTGCTCATGGTTATACGCCATGATGCTCTGTAGCGCTTTCCTAGTTGCCTTCCTCTCTTCCTCAAGGCTCGTAAATACTTCCTCAATTGGTCTGCCGTGGATCACGGTGCTTGTTAGCCGGTCGTATTGGTCGACCATACGCTAGAATTCGATTGGAAACTTGCCCAAGTCCAGCTGGCAGTCCGCATCTGCTCCTGACATTTCTGCAACCTCTCGCTCCACTAGGTTGTCGATCAGTCCAATCAATTTGGGCAGCGACTTGCCCTCAATTCTGTCGTCTTCTAGCTCTTTGGGGTCTTCAAGGTCCTATTAATAGGGCTCTGTGGCACCCAGCTACATCTCAGGGTCTGCTCCTACTCGTGAGTTCTTTGAATTATTATGATTCTATGTGAGTTCCTTGTTATTGAAAGCAACTGTCAATTTTATTCGCACTTGTGCTTAGTGCTTTCCAATGCACGATGCCAAGTTAGGCTTTCTCCCTTTTAGTGCACTTTAAATGATGAAATCAGTGTGGGGTGCGAATGCAAAATGAATAATGCAATTCCCACTTTTCCCCCTTTTGTTCCTAGCCTAATATGGCTCTAAGTGCATTTCTTGGTTGTCCTCTCGTATTGTCTAGGGTCTATGATGCACGCTCTACACCCCGTCAAGGCCGGATTGGAATCTGAGGGTCAGTTTTAGCTCTAAGTTTTGTCTGTTCTATGGCTTTCTACTAGAGGTTGACTCTAGGCTGCCCAGGTGTGGTTTCTCCAATTTCTAGCTTTTGAGAGCTGGGTCAGGTACTCAAGGATGTTTGGGGATGTGTTTGGAGTGGCCTTGGCCTAAGGAGGTGGCTCACTTACTAGTTTAAAATGTTCTGCCCTTGTGATCCGATTCCCAGATTTGGACCGTCTGATTCTGGGTGGTTCGACTGCCCAAGTTGGATTGTCTGATTGGATTGGGTGGTCCAATCCCTAGTCTTGGTCGATTCGACTAACGGTGGTCCAATCGGACGGGTGGGTCCAAGTCTAAAAATGGGTCCTACTGCCACATGGTAGGGTCCGACTGGCAAAGTTGTGTCAAGAATTGCATGGTTGGGGGACTTGCTTGAGTTGCGGCGCCAAACACACAGTGTATACACAAGAGGAAGCTCACTCAAGAACACAAGAAGAGAGATGGAGGCCAAAACGTTTTCTTGCAGGTTTTTTCTTCTTCTTCCACACACTATACAACGTACACAAAGTATAGATAAGATACAACATAAAGGAAAGTGGCCTACTAAGTCAAATAGTGCATAACTGACTACACTTATCGACTGGCGCTATGTCTTTGCCAGCTGTAGGTAGGTGTAACAAACTAAATATAATAAGTGATAAGTTAGTGGCCATGTGAGTATCATAATGACCACCAACGTGCTAAGTGTAGATGTGCGGACCCATCTAGCCAAGCGGTCCATCATCAATGTTCTCATGTATTGAGCTTTCCATCTCAACACTCCCCCTCAAGCTCAAATCTATCTCTGCAACTCCAAGTAAGCTTCGGAACTTTCGAAGCTTCTCTGCACCCAATGCCTTTGTGAAAATGTCAGCTATCTGATCCTGTGTGCAGACATATATCAAGTCAATCTCTCCTGCAAGTACCTTCTCTCTCACAAAGTGGTAGTGCACCTCAATGTGTTTTGTCCTAGCATGGAACATTGGATTCCTAGCTAGCTGTATATTGCTCATGTTGTCACAATGAATGACAACTGGACCATCTCCCTGCACATCCAAATCACCTAATAACTTTTGCAGCCATACCATCTCACATGCTACCATAGCAGCACCTCTATACTTAGCCTCCGTACTCGATAAAGCAACAGTAGGTTGCTTTTTACTGCTCCATGTAACTGCTGCACTACCAAGGGAAAATATGATTCCACTTGTAGATCTTCTATCTGACATGCTACTAGCCCAATCTGCATCTGTGTATCCAAATACCTGTACATCCTTACCTGCCTCATAAAAAAGTCCATAATGTAAAGTGAACTTCACGTACCTCAATATACGTCTAACTGCATCCAAATGAGGCTTTTTAGGCATCTGCATAAACTGACTGACAAGGCCAACAACATAGCTTAAGTCTGGCCTTGTGATAGTCATGTAAATCAAACTCCCTACTATCCTCCTGAACATAGTAGGGTATTCTATCTCATCTCCAACATCAGCACTCAGCTTCACATTTTGCTCCAATGGTACTGAAAGAGGCTTACATGCTGTCATACCATACTTGGATAACATATCCAAGCCATACTGCCTTTGGGATAGCCATATACCATCATCACATCTGATCACCTCAATACCAAGAAAGTATCTCAGCTCACCCAAATCTTTCATCTCAAACTTCTTCTTCAAGAAGTCCTTAACTTCAGCAATCCCATTGTCACTGTCACCTGTAATAATCAAGTCATCCACATAGATGACTATGATGACCAACCCTGCATCTCCCTTTCTCACATAAAGTGAGTGATCAACATCGAAAATACAAAATCCAATATTGACAAGATACTCTCCAATCTTGTCAGACCATGCTCTAGGTGCTTGCTTCAGCCCATAGAGCACCTTCTTTAACCTGCACACATAAGTGGGATGCTCTAAATCCTCATAACCTGCTGGCTGCTCCATATACACTTCTTCTTGCAATTCACCATGCAAGAAGGAATTCTTAACATCCATTTGCTACAAAATCCAACCTTTGGATGTTGCCAAGGCAATCACACACCTAACAATTGCCATCCTAGTAACTAGACTGAATGTCTCTTCATAATCTATGCCATATGTTTGAGCATAGCCTTTTGCAACCAGCCTAGCCTTATACCTGCTAACTGAACCATCTGCATTATGCTTGACTTTGTAAACCCACTTACAACCAATAACTTTCTTACCCTTAGGTAAGGGTACCAAATCCCAAGTCTTATTGGCTTCTAATACATCCATCTCCTCATCCATTGCTGCATCCCAATGAGCATGACAACAGCATCCTCAAAACAAGTGGGCTCAACATTCTCAATTAGTTTCACCATATAAGCATAATGGTGAGCTGCGTAACCTTCAAAACCAAATCTTTTAACAGGGTATCTGACCCTACTAGATCTGCGTACCACTGGATCACTCAATGGAGCCTTTACATTACTATGAGCTCTTTGTACACCTGGTTTCCTGATTGAAGGAATACCAAGCTCATCATCTAAGCTCTTTGAACCACTAGAATCTCCATCCAATCCCAAATGATTGGTAGATGCATCATTACCATCCAGCACTTTCTTTTTTCCTTTGTCCTTCCCTGCAGCACTTATAGATTCACCTGAAGATGTGGGGCTACTCCTTAGTCTCCCAGACCATGGGCTCACTGTAGGTGTTGTACCGGATGATGTTTCTGGTCCACTAAGAATCCATGATTCTTGTTTATCTTTCTGCACATAACTGTCCTGATCATTATCTTCATTCAAAACATCACCAGCAGGTGTATACCAACTTCCCATCTCATCAAAGATAACATCCCTGCTCACTCTGAACTCACCTGTGACAGGGTTATAACAGCGATACCCTTTCTGCTCTAAAGAGTATCCAATAAAAACACATCTAGCACATGAATGTATGCAACACATCCAAATACCTTCAAGTGTGATACATCATGCTTCTTGCCAGTAAAGCATTCTTCAGGAGTCATCCTATGAATTGTAGCTGTGGGAGTTCTGTTCATAATGTAAACAGTAGTATGGACAACCTCAGACAAAAAATATTGGGCATATTCTTTTCATCCATTGGTGCCCGTGCAACTTCTGCAATATGCCTGTTTTTTCTTTCTGCAACACCATTTTGCTGTGGGGTATACCTGCAAGTAAATTGCCTCTTTATCCCATGAGTCCTCAAGAAGCCACTAAACTCATTAGAGAGGTACTCTCCCCCTCCATCTGATCTCAAGTACTTTACTTTTAAGCCTGTTTCTGTTTCAACAACTGCCTTAAAAGATTTGAAGTGCTCAAATACATCACTTTTTTCCTTCATGAAGTATACCCATAACTTCCTTGAACAATCATCAATAAATGTGACAAAGTATTTGCTGCTACCAAGAGATACATTCTGTGTAGGCTCCCAGACATCTGTATGTACTACATCAAGTATGTTTATGCTCACTTCTCTATCATGTGGGAAGGGTTGTCTCGCTTGCTTACCAAACTGGCATGCTTCACAGACTTTATGCAATTCTGCAACTCTAAAAGAAGGCAACCCTGTAACCAATCCTTTGGATTGCATTAATTTTAGCATTTGCACATTTGCATGTCCAATACATTTATGCCATATTTCAATATCTGCAACTACTCCTTTTCCTTTAGCATACATAATAGCATCCATTGCAAGAATTCCAGCATCCAAAATGAACATTCGGCCAACTCTACTTCCTTTTGTGACCAACCTATACTTATCATTAAAGTTTTCTACAAAACAACCTTTTGCATTGAATCGGACCTGCAACCCCTGCTCTACCATTTGGCCAACAGATACTAGATTCTTTGTATTTGATGGCACATGCAATACATTTGTCAGACTCTTTGTCTGTCCATCATATAAGGACAAGGGAACCTTTCCAATGTGTAAAATTGGGTGGCATGAACCATCACCCGTCTGCACATAACCTGGGTTTTGTAAGCCTTGCATCTCTCCAAACCATTCAACATGACTGGTCATATGATTAGATGTACCTGAATCAACATACCATACATCATCATGTGTCCCCTTTCCTGTAACTGCATTCATCATATGCTGCATAACAAACAGACTCATTTTTGTCTTCATTCTGTCATGAAGACGATGTATAGTTTCCTTGTTGCAATTTACCACTGCGAATATCATCATTCTTTGCATAGCAATGGGCTGCAATATGGCCTGTGTTTTGCCACAATAATGGCAAACAATAGCAGAATTGCCAGAACCTCTATTCTGCCATCCACCTCTTCCTCTAGAGCTCCCCCTGCCTCTAAAGTTTCATATGCCCTCTAGAAACCTGCATTTCACCAAACTGTTGATTGAACCTGTTTTGCTGGTTATCGCCAGCACATCCCATACCCACGGCCTCTCAAAGAGGATCTATCACGTCCCCTTCCTGAACTCGAGTAAAATGCTTGGACTTGTTCACCATTTCTTTCAGACGAATCACCATGCATATTGATCTCTTCAGTAATCATGAGAGAGATCAGCTCATTAGAATCTGGAAATGGCTTCTATACATATACTGAAGTAACAAATGATTTCCATGCCTTCTTATTGTTAAGGCCACTCAGAGTGGATGAAACCAAATCATCATCATCCGGCATTGCATCAATCACTGCTAAAGCATATGCAATGCTTCTCACCTTCAACACATACTCATTGATAGACATTTTTCCTTTCTTCAAGGCATTTAACTCTTGCTTGAGTTGAATCTTTCGTGCCTTTGTATTTACTGAAAACATGCTCTCAAAAATTGTCCAAGCTGCATGTGAAGTTTTTGCATTCCTGATATGTCCTAGTATAGTATTATCAATTACTGCAGATAGCCAGTACATCACCTTTTTGTCTTTCGCATTCCACTCTTTCCATGCTTTTAACTCATCTGCAGTTGGAGGGATACCCAGCTCTGGCTCCTTTTCTTCACTTGAAAAAAACTCATAAAGGCCCTTTCCAATGAGGAAGTTCATCACACGAAACTTCCATGAAGGGTAGTTGTCCTTGTCGAGCTTTTCAATAATGGGATTTCCACTGTTCTCTGCCATTATCACAAACAATGATATAACACAGCAAGCTAGTCTTCTGCAATCTTCCACAACACGTGCACAGTAATACACCAAGCAACCTTTTTCACTGATTGCTCAATAGTACATGTAATCAGCAACCTGTTTGCAGATAAACCTTATGTTTGCTTCCTGTAAACACCTCAAAAATTACAAATTCGCAATCTGTAACCTGTGTACCCACTTTTGATCAATACACCCGAAATCACAGTGTGCCCTAAAACTGCTATCCGCAACCTTGAGGCTCTAAAACGGGGCCTGAAATGGCCTCAGACGCCCAAAATAACTACGGGAAAGCCCTTACAGCCTCATTTGCAGAATATACAGTGATCTGCTCGCACACCAAATCTCACAACAATTTGAGATTTTTGCTTGACCTTGCTTCCGGTGCCTCCACATGCACTATCCAAGAGAGAGAGTGGAAGAATGGGAGAGCTTCTTACCTGTGGCTTGCTTGCTTGAACCTTGCTTATTCTCCTTCACTTTAGCCTTTGAAATTAGTCTCTCTCAGTGGCACGGCTCTGATACCATGTCAAGAATCGCGTGGTGGGGGGACTTGCTTGAGCTGCGGCGCCAAACACACACTGTATACACAAGAGGAAGCTCACTCAAGAACACAAGAAGAGAGATGAAGGCCAAAACGTTTTCTTGCTGGTTTTTTCTTCTTCTTCCACACACTATACAATGTACAAAAAGTATAGATAAGATACAACATAAAGGAAAGTGGCCTACTAAGTCAAACAGTGCATAACTAACTACACTAATCGACTGGCACTATGTCTTTGCCAACTGTAGGTGGGTGTAACAAACTAAATATAATAAGTGATAAATCAGTGGTCATGTGAGTATCATAATGACCACCAATGTGCTAAGTGTAGACGTGCGGGCCCATCTATCTAGGCGGTCCATCATCAATGTCCGCATGTATTGAGCTTGCCATCTCAACAAGTTGGATGATCCGATCGTGTAGTTGGTCTGATCAGACCAGGTGGTTCGAGTCTAAGGTGGTGTGTTCGATCGAACGAGTGGTCCGATTGGACCACAGGTGGTCTAAATGGTAGAGTTGGATGGTCTGACTCTGAGAGTCGGACAGTTCGAGTGTCCGATTTTGGGAATCGGACACCTGCCATAGCCTGGTCCGATGACTGCGTTTGTCACGGCGCAATTGCAAGGATGCTAGTGACAAGCTACGTGTGGGGGTCCTAGTACAAGCTCCAACTTTCCAGATCAAACAAGCACAACTTAGAGAAGGTCAAGGAATACCTGGAATGGCTGGGCGACAGGAAAACGATCGGATCAAACCCCTTCTGTACTTGCATTCACATACTCTCTCTCAAGCTCTCTCTCTCTCTCTCTCGATGTATGACTACAAAATGAGGCCTCCCTTGACCTTTTGAGCCTCTTATTGCCCCGCTCAAATCTCCTTCAATCTTATGGTCGCCCCTCTTGCACCCATCTACTCAAGATTTAGATTTTATGCTCCTTTTTCTATTAAGAGTGGAAAAAGACTAAATTTTTGACTGATTTTTGTTGTTTTATGAGGTCTGAATGGTTGATTTTTGATGGATTTCGAGAGATATTTGGTTTTTTTTGGAAGTGCTTGAGAGTGTTTTGGATGATATTGATTATTTTTTGGAAACTCATGATGATTCTTAGTAGAAATATGAGGCTTTGTGATGTTCTGATAGGTTCTATTGAGGTTTTGATACCTTCTATTTAGCTTCTGTTTTGTTATGATTTTCTTCTGTATGAAGTATGGATTGATGATTTATGAAGGTTGAGATCTTTTGAAAGATTATTGAATAGTTTTTGATAGTTTGGAATGGTTTTAGTATGAGTTATGAGGAATTGTTGTTCTCTGATAACCTTCTATAACCCTCTATAGACCTTCTGTAGAGCCTCTGTCTATGTTATGTTTTGTTATGTAGATCTTCTATAAGTGCTTTGTAGAATGTATGTGTGAATTTGGAAAAATTTTCTAACTTTTGGAAATGATGAATCTAAGTTCAAAAGAGCTAAAAAAAATGGAAGAAGCAGCTGAAGATTGAAGAGAAGACTGAAGTGACAATGATAGTAGTGAGCTATGAAGAGACAACACTATAGTGGCTCTGGTACCCTTTCATACCTCCCATACCTCTTGGGAGGTGCATCCACGACCTAAGAAGGATTATTAAGTGCCATTCTTGAGTATTGTAGTGAGGAGATGATGTACTATTGTTGAGAGAGAGAGAGAGAGAGAGAGAGAGAGAGAGAGAGAGAGAGAGAGAGAGAGAGAGAGAGAGAGAGAGAGAGAGAGAGAGAGAGAGAGAGAGAGAGAGAGAGAGAGAGAGAGAGTTCTATCAAAACAATGTATTTTACTATGAGAGATTGAAAGAGAAAACTATGAAGACAATGAAGATGAATACTATGTGATTGATTTCCATTCAAAAGTGGTGTATTCTTTTGTGTTCTTGTTTGTTTTGATGGATTTTATGAAGATGTTGAAGATTATGGTTGATTCTATCAAAAATCTGTGGGAGATATCTATTATGATGTTGCGTGAAGATTTGCTATTTTCCTTGTTTTGGTCATCAAAAGAATAAAATAAAAGCTTGTTGATGTTACAAGATAGATTTCCTTGCAGTAGAAACCCCTTTTCCTTGGTGTCTCTCTTGGGGCTCCATTCTCCCAGTTTTCAGCCTGTTTTCAGCAGCAAAAAACCCTTCTGTTTTCCCTATTTCCTTGGTTCTAATCCTATCCATGCACAACAAAAATAAAAAACAGTGGGCTGAGTTTGATTTACCTACTTGCTTACTCAACAACAAACCAAAATACTTGTTTCGAAGATCAAACCACCTAAATCTCCTATCTATCTCAAGCACCGGTTCGGGCTGAAAACCCTACCTCTATGCTCGATTCAAAGCACGCAGCGCTCAAGGCTCGATTCCGTCAGTCCCGACAACAGAACCAAAATGAAGGGAGCTACAAGTTCAACCCCCAAGACCTACGGACCACTTATTGGTCAAGTGTTTCAAGCCGAGCGGCCATGGCTACCTCTCACATAACTGACTCACCCTCCCTACCTATGGGGTGTAGTGAGCTTACCTTGATGCCTGATTGAGTACCCTCCTCTCCCGTGCATGCTGGTAGCTCCACGATCCTTGAGGCAAGCTCAAGCAACCTTAATCCCTCTCCAACAAGCTCCATCCTCCATAGCCGCGCGAGACAAGAGAAGAGTAGAGAAGATAAGAAGATGAAGAGAGGAGATGGGGAGCTTCTTCTCCTCGGTCCCTCACTCTCACACACTCACTCCCTCACTCCCGCACTCCCTCACACTCACTCACTCCCTCTCTCAAGCACAAGCAAGAAGGCAAGAAGAAGAGAAGAGGAAGAAGAAGATTTTTGCCACACAAGAATGAGCTTCTCATTCACTTTTCAAGTTTATATACATGCCCTACTTCCCACGGGCGGTCATCCTCAATTTTTACATGGCTGGCCATGGCCTAAGCTCTTTTTCTCCATTCTTTCACTTCCTAGCTAGTCCTATCGCCCTTCTAAGTTTACAATTTGCACAGGAGGAAGACTAGCGCTCTTTTACAAGGATTCGAGAGTGCCTCTGCATTTAAAGGTGCACTTTCTTACTTTTAACTCCTCCAAACTTCGGCGGCTGCGCCTTGGACTTTTGGCAGTTGTTTCCATGATTTTGGATTTTTTTCGGACTTATTATTCTTTTGGGTGCCTTCTCCATGCCTGCCCTATGCCTTTTCCTGCTTCTCAAATTTTTCTATTTTTTCACTTTTTTCCTATTGTTGGTGTTGCAGTAAAGAGCGTGTGTTAATCATCATCGAAACATAGATCGATTGTGAGATTATCATGTGCCTCCTAATGCTCACGAATTCAAGGGTTTTCGAGCTGCATTGCTGTAAAATGAGGCTATGGTAGTGCTTCATGTAAAAAGATTGTGCCTCCTCATGCTATAGAAGCTGTGTCTCTAGCAAATCGTCATGTATGTACAGCCAACAATATGGGCTGTTATAAGTTTCTTCCAGCCATGACTAAAGCTGAAGGAAAATATTTATGTCATGTAAAAAGGGAGCTGAAAACTTATGACATGATGGCCGAAAATGAAGATATTTTGCGTATCTTTTTTGGGCTAATTACTACTGACACATTGGCTGAAATATATGCAACTGTTCATGCAAAAAATTAGGCTGAAAATCAGTCTATAGAAGTATGTAAATTGGATTTTTATCAAGCAATTCAAGAATTTGTTGAACAGGAAGATATTGGTCTCCTCAATAAGGCTGAAGCGCAAGTTGAAACAAAATACAATACGATGGATAAGAAAGTCAAGCCTATGGCAGTTCCACTGCCTCCTGAAAGTGAACAGTTGGCTGAAAGGGCATCAAATCAACCAAGTATTCGTGATCCTTCCAATATTGGTCACAAGTTTACATCTGAAAGTATAAAAGAGCTCAAAATAGGTGATCATTCTTTCCTTTTATCGGCTGAAAAACACTCTTTTATGCAAAAGCTAATGAAACATAGAAAAGCTTTTGCATTTCAGCCAAGTGAAATAGGTTGTGTGGATCCAAATATTGTGGCTCCTATGGTCATTTTTACGGTTCCACATGTGCCTTGGAACCTCAAGCCTATTCCTATTCCAAGGGTGCATTTGCCCAAATTATTGGAACTTCTAAATGAAAAGATCAGAATGAAGATTTTAGAACCTTCTTCTACACCTTACTCAAATCGATGGTTTACTGTGCCCAAGAAAAATGGATCTTTACTATTCATTTAAGATCTATAGCCTATTAATCGAGTCACAATCCGAAATGTTGGTTCGGGTCCAATTGTTGACGAGTTTGCTAAAGCTTTTGCAAGCAAAGCAATTTATTCCATGTGTGACCTATATTCAGGATATGACCAATTTCAACTTTCATTAGAAAGCCGAGACATTACCACGATGAAGACACCTCTTGGATTGGTCTGCATGTGTACTCTACCGCAAGGGGCAACAAATTCCGTGGCCCATATGATGAATGCCATGCACAAAGTCTTGAGGGACTTTATTCCACAGCTTACTCTTCCTTTTCTTGATGATGTACCTATCAAGGGATGTGAAGTTTATGAAAGGAATGAGGAGCTTGACAAACATGGCTGTAGGACATTTGTAGTTAACCATATTCATGATTGTGACAAGACTAGAAGAGGTTCACATCATCTTATCCTTTCTAGAGCTAAATCGATTTTTGGGGTTGAAGAAGTCTTAGTGGTTGGATATTTGTGTGGCCCCTATGGACATAAACCTTCACCAATCAAGATAGATACCATTAGTAGAATGCAAGAAAAATGCACAAATATTTCAGAGGTGAGAAGATTTCTTGGCGCATGTGTATTCTATCTCATATGGATACCACATTTTGCTCATGTAGCCAAAAATCTTTATCAATTATTAAGAAAAGGCCAAAGATTCTTTTGGGGCAAAGAGCATACTCTCACTATACACATTAAAAAAGCTGTTAATTTTAGCCCCCACTCTCAAAAGGGATGATTATTCAAATGGACAACCCATCATCCTTATTGTGGATACAAGTCCCATTAGGATAGGATGGGCTATTGGTCAAGAAGATCTTGAAGGTAATAGGTATACAATTCGTTTTGGAGCAAAGGTTCTCAATGAACGACAAAGAAGGTATGCACAAGTAAAAAGGGAATCGTGGGGAGTTGTAATAGCATTAAACTGTGATCATGAATACTTTATAGGTACTTCTGTAGTGGTAAAAACTGATTGTCTTCCACTCTTGGGCATGATTGCCAACTACTCTACACTTGATATTGCTATGCTAAGATGGATTGCATATATTAAATCTCTCAAGCCTGAATTGAAGCATATTGCAGGAAAGGAGAATCTAGTTGCTGACACGTTGTCACGCATAAGATATTACAATGAAAAGGAGCTGATGGAAGAAGATGAAGTTGAAGAGTCTATGCTTGTTGAATTTCATTCCATGACTGCTGATAAAACCTTTTCAGCTGCTGCATATGTAGAACCAAAGCTAAAAACAAGTGTAGCTGATCTTTTCAATAGTACAACATTAAGTACAGCAAGAACAGAAAAAGGAACTACTAAAAATTAGAAAACAATAGCAAAGATTAAAGATTTGCCTATGGAAGAAGGGAGATCAGCTAGAATCCAGCATGCTCATTGCATTACCCAAGTTCTAGCTCCTTTCCTTGAAGAAGATTATGAAGAAGATTGGCTGAAGATTGGCCAATATTTGAGCACAATGAAGAAGAAGGAGACTTGGACTGATGATGAATTCAAGCATATCAAGAGAAAATCTTATGGCTTTTTTCTTAAAGATGGGCATCTATGAAAGCACACAAAGAAGAAGAAAGGAGCGCCTGTCCGAGTTTTAGGTAACAAAAGATTGCAAAAACACGTAATGAAGGAATTCCATGAAAGTTTATGGGATGGCCATAGAGGCATATGGGGAACCTTTATTAAAGTCAAAGAAAAATACTGGTGGAAGAATATGTATTGAGACATAGAGCATTTTTTTGAAACTTGTTATGTGTGTCAGATGTACTCTATGGTTAAGCATTGAGACGGGTTACAACCAACTTATCCCTTGTCTATACATTATAGATGGGTTATTGATATTGTAACCATGCCTACAGGAATATGGATTATGTGTTGCAAGAGAGGATCTAACTAATCAAGTGAAAGGTAAAGTTTTAACAACCAAGACCACTCAAGCTGTTTGTCATTTTTTGCTTGAACAAGTGTTTTGCAGATATGGCTGTGTCAGCAAAGTAACTGCAAATAGAGGAGGGTTGGATGCCGATGAGGCACGCAACTTCTTTGCTCAATTGGGTATCAAGTTGGCTTTGACATCGGCCTACAATCCTGAAGGCAATGGGAAAAGTGAGAGAGGGCATCATCCCATTCGCAAAGCCCTAGCAAAGTCTTGTAGAGGAAAGATCAAAGAATGGCCTAAAATGCTGCTTTTCGCATTATGGGCTGACCGGACTACACACAGTACCGTAATTGGTTATATGCTAGCTGAACTTATGCATGGGCAACAACCAATTATGCCAATTGAAGAATCTATTCTCACATGGAGTCTTCTACCTCGGAAGAAAGGCATGAGTAGAGAAGAGTTGCTGACTTTGCACATATGGTAGCTAGAAAGAAGGCCTGAAGATGTTCAAGCAGCTATTGAGAAGCTAAAAGCAGTAAGACTAAAGAACAAAAGAAGATTTGATAAGAAACATTGACTTCGGCCAAGAGCTATTCAAGAAAATGATTGGGTGCTTGTCTATGGCAACAACCTAGACAATCAATACACAGCTTCTAGGAAGATGGTAAAGCGTTGGTTTGGCTTGTATGTGGTAAAGGTTGTTCATGACAATGCTACATATTCATTGGCTGAATTGGATGGAATAAGCACAAAGATACCCATAGTTGGAAAAAGAATTGAGCTCTTCAAACAAAGATAAAGTTTAACATATGAGCTAGAAGACTTGGATATAATCCAAGAACATGAAGACATAAAAGAAGAAGAAGGATTAGAAGATGAAGAAGAAGACATGACAAATGAAGATCTCTTTTAATGTTGCAATTCAAAGAAGTAGCACATGCCAGAGGATGTGCAGGTTAGGAGGGGGTGAATGCCATGGGAATGTTTGCCCATGGATGAAAAATAACACTTTTTGTTATTTCTTAACCACTCTAGAACTTTCTAGAGACTCCACCCTTTGGTTTCGTGCCTTAATTCAAAAGTTCCCACCTTAAATAAAGACAATGTCATGACTACCTTGAAGTTAAAACCCACCCTACTTTACTTCTTTGACCACAAGTTGTAATAAGTCATGTAAATCACCAAGCATAAAACATGATGTAAGATTGGGTTAATGGAACTCTAGCCCTATGATTTTTCCTTGTAAGCTTCTTTGTCACTAAGCTCGAATGGAAAAACCGCACTCTTAGGCTTCATATAATTCTCCAAAGTGTATTTGGTCAACCTAGTGCACACAAGACATTGTGTAAATGACTTAGCATGACTTACGAAACTTCAAAACCTTTGTGCATTAAGCCTGTGGTAGAGGAGGAACATCTCGTGTTTTTTCACTGCAAATTTTGGGCTGTTCAAGCCACCATGGATGGAGGGGAGAAAGAGATGTCCAAGCCACCACACAAAGGAGGAGCTCAAGCCATGCAACCACAAGCAACTGAAGAGGACTCTACTTGACATGTAAGTACCACCCTTCCCATGTATTGACGAAAATGGAAGGCTACTCTTGGCTATGAGAAATAGGGTAAATCTGTATAAAGATGAGGGCAGTAGCCCATTCACAAGGGGGGATTTTCATGCTCATTGAAGAAGAAAGAAGGAAGCTATGAACATTGTTTGTATCTATTCTAAGGGGCAGCAACTCTTTCCTATCAAGAGAGCCTCTTGTTCCACTTCTTGATCTAAATTATCAAGGCTTGTGGGCTGTTCTTAAAGGCCCAAGCTTGCTCTTTTATGGGTTGAATCTCTATTTTGCAAAGCACCTCTTGTACGGTTCAAGAGGTACATGTATTTGTGAAGAAGAAGAGAAGGACAATGCCCTATGTACCTACCACTTGATGTAGACTCTCTTATCTACCAAGAATAGATATTTGGGAGACATTAAGCTCTAATTTTGGACTATCATATGCATCCCAACACATTCTTTGGGCCGATTCTTGTTTGATTGATGTTCCATTTTCTACTCTTATGGTTTATGAAGAGAACATGCTCCACTTTCACTTGTAATTGCTACATCTAATCACTCTTGCCTTGAAAAGGCATTGCAAGTACTCTTTGGGAGATTATTGGTGTTATCTTGGATTATCCTTGGCAGCCCAAAACAGGGAATTCATGGGCAAAAGCTTAATTTGTGATCCTCTTCTATAATCTTGGTAAATCATGGGTTGTTCTTGGTTCGCATGAGTGACTACAAGCTATACTCTTAGTAAGAAATTTCAAGGACATCTTTTGGCACTGTTATGTGATACTTTTGGCCTTTTCTTCATAGCCTAAAATGAGGGTAATTTAAGGTTGAAACCTGAAATCACAAATTCTACTTCATCTACAATCATTGCAAGTAAAAAATAGACTTGTATTTCCCTCTACATAGTATCTTGCTTCCTCTTCATTCAGGGGAGGTTTCAAAGAAGTCCTTTGGTGATTTTTTGCCATGCATAACATTCAATCTATAAGCTTGGTTGTAATGATTGTAAAATCTTGGTTGTCCATAACATTCAATCCATAAGCTGAAGCTTTTATGCCATTGCTTTATTCAAGTTACATTGATCTAGGTCATGAGTCTCATGATCTTTTTATGAAAAACTAACAACAGTGATGCTAGTTCCATAACCTTGAATCATTCAAAGGCTGGAATAGGAAGTCTTTATCTTGAACCTCTATCTTTATTGTACTAATTAGTTGAAAAGAGAACGTATCTTGTAGATCTTCTTCATGCCTAGGCTGAAATAGGTAGCTAAATTCATAGGCAAGGAAGGGCAAGGCTCTTCCTTGCCTATGAATTGATACAAGGAAGGGCAAGACTCTTCTTGTATCAATTGAAGTTGTACTCCTGTTTGCAAATCACCCATCTTTGTGACCATAAGTTTCATGCTCTTAACCCATTTATTCAATTGTCTTATGTATAAATTTGTCTTTCGAAGAAAATCCAAAGTATATGATGAACTGAAGGGTGTGAAGTTCCTCCTGAACCTATAAACATTCACTTGAATCTAATTATCTCTTGAAGACACATCTCCATCTATCTTGTCCAGCTTTCTTGCCAAACCCCTGTGGTGACCTTCAGCCCTATGTGCATGCAACACCGATTGCATTGGATCTCATGGTCTTTTCGGGTTGTTGCTTGGGAGCCATCGTTTGCGAGTGGTTTCGAGAGATAGAGAATGAGGAATGAATTCGGGATGGGAGAGCATGAGAGAAGATTTTCGCAATGAAGACTAAGACAAGGGAAGGTTGAGTTGATTCTTTTCCTCACTAAGCCTCTCTTTAATTCCCTCTCTTACAGCCTCTCAGGATCTTCTTTCCTCTCTCTCTCTCTCTCTCTCTCTCTCTCTCTCTCTCTCTCTCTCTCTCTCTCTCTCTCTCTCTAATGGTGTGTCATGGGTGTCTATAAATCTAGTGGTGGTCATCTACATCATTGTCCTTAGAAGCTACATTGTGTCATCATCACTGTGACTGCCATCACCAACCTTGCAAAGGTAGATTTGGATTAACATTCACAGTTGTCATTTAATCACATGCACTCTTCCATTATTTGTATGCTTGGAAATCACTATTCCACACCATCACTTGACCACACACACGCAAATCACCCATCTTTGTGACCATAAGTTTCATGCTCTTAACCCATTTATTCAATTGTCTTATGTATAAATTTGTCTTTCGAAGAAAATCCAAAGTATATGATGAACTGAAGGGTGTGAAGTTCCTCCTGAACCTATAAACATTCACTTGAATCTAATTATCTCTTGAAGACACATCTCCATCTATCTTGTCCAGCTTTCTTGCCAAACCCCTGTGGTGACCTTCAGCCCTATGTGCATGCAACACCGATTGCATTGGATCTCATGGTCTTTTCGGGTTGTTGCTTGGGAGCCATCGTTTGCGAGTGGTTTCGAGAGATAGAGAATGAGGAATGAATTCGGGATGGGAGAGCATGAGAGAAGATTTTCGCAATGAAGACTAAGACAAGGGAAGGTTGAGTTGATTCTTTTCCTCACTAAGCCTCTCTTTAATTCCCTCTCTTACAGCCTCTCAGGATCTTCTTCCCTCCTCTCTCTCTCTCTCTCTCTCTCTCTCTATAATTCTCTCCCTCTCTAGCTCCCTCTTGCAACCTCTCGGGGGGGAAGGTGGGGGAGGGTTTATCCTTCTACCTCTGTATCTCTACCTCGCTCTCGCAGCCTCTTGGAGTCTCCTTGCACCTCTTACAAATTGAGTAGAGGGCATGCCTTTATATAGGTAGAAGGGAGTGCATGTTGCCTCTCCCTTTCCCTCTCTTTCTGCCATGTTTGTGTAAAGATAAGTCCTCCACTAGGAGTGGGGAGCTTCTTTCTCTCTTTCTTTATTATTTTATCATTTTATTTAATTTAGTGAAGAAAAGGGGGGAGTTGTGAGGCTGACCGATGCCTATTTTGAAGGTAAATGAGATTTTTATGGTAAAGGAGATAATGATGATGATGATGATGATTATGATGAAGATGATGATGATGATTATGACGACAAAGATGATGATGATAATTATGACAAAGACAAAGAAGATGATGATGACAATGACGATTAGGGGGGCGCCCTTTATGGCAGCCATTAGTTGCTATCATTTCGACACCCCTTCCCCTAGAAATGGAGATATGAATGGTTGCATAGGACTAACACTTCAAAGGATTTCTAGACCTTGACTTCTAGGCGACCTATGATATCTAGCAAAAAGAAATTACTCACCACTGTAAAGTTTAAAGGACTACGACAATCGTGCCTATACAATGCTTGAAAAGGGGACATCTGAATGCTCCGTTGGTAGGAAGCATTGTAGGCAAACTCAACCAGTGGCAAATATTGAATCCACTTTTTGGGTTCGCGACAACAGTGTGCCCTAAGCATATCTTCAATGACTTGGTTGACTCGTTCTGTTTGACCATCAGTTTGGGGATGGTAAGTGGTATTGAAACAAAGTTGAGTCCCAATGGCCTCGAAGATAGCCCTTCAGAAGTGTGATGTGAAGAGAGAGTCACAATCACTAATGATTCTTCTAGGTAACCCATGCAGTTTGAATATTTCCTTAATGAATAACCTTGCAATGTCTGAGGCTTTATAGTTTGTCTTAACAAGAATAAGATGTGCAACCTTGGTGAGCATATCTACCACAACCATAATGGAGTTGTATCTTCCCTGAACTTGGGATAGGCCAACAACAAAGTCCATACTAATGAATTCCCATTTCATTTGGGGAATGTCAAGTGGTTGCAATTTCCTTGGCATTTTGACATGTTTAGTCTTAATGCATTGGCAAGTCAAACATTCAGTGACATGTTTGAGAACGCCACCTTTAAGTCTATCCCAATAATAGCTCTTTCTGACCGCATTGAGGGTCTTGGCATAGCCTGGATGTCCTGATAAAGGGGAGTCATGGGTTTCCAAAAGTATCTTCTGCTTGAGTGACTGGCTTGCCAGTATACATAATCTTGTTCTATAGTAGGCAAGTCCACTATTGATAGAGAATTCTAGATACTCTGTTTGTATATTTGGGTCTTGATCCTTGATAGGGATCTCCCTTAGCAATTTTTGATTGGTTGGGTCATGGCATGCCTCTTCTCTAGTTAGCTCAAGAATTGGGTTGTTTGGCATGGATACCTTTGTGGCTAGAGATCTAGCTGTTGATGGATCTTGCAAAATCAGAGAATTCAAAAATGCCTTGCGACTGAGTGCATCAACAACTATATTCTCCTTTCCAGGCCGGTATTTGATTTCAAAATCATATTCTTCCAGCACTTCAATCCATCGACGTTGCCTCATATTGAGCTCATTCTGGGTAAACATCCATTTGAGACTTTTATGATCCGTCACTAGGGTGAACTTGTTACCCAGCAAGTAGTGTCTCCAAAGCTTGAGAGCATGGATGACAGCCAACAGCTCCAGATCATGGGTAGCATAATTCCTCTCATGGCTCTTTAGTTTCCTTGAAGAGTATGCTACAGGATGACCTTCTTGCATAAGCACACATCCTAAGGTAAGTATGCTAGCATCAGCTATTACTTCAAACTCCTTACTAAGATCTGGAAGTTTCAAAATAGGTGCTGATACCAAGATTTGCTTTAGTTTATCAAAGCTGGATTGTTCAGCAGGTGACCATACAATTGATACTTGCTTCTTCAGTAGATCGGTCAGTGGTGCAGCAATTGAAGCATAGTTTTTTATAAAGACCCTCTACCATCCTGTCAATCCAAGAAAACTACGTATTTCTTTGACAATTATTGGTGGTGTTGGCCATTCTAGAACGTCTCTGACCTTGGCTGGATCTACTGAAATTCCTTCCGCTGATATGAATCCCAGATATTCAATCTGTCACTTGAAAAATGCACATTTCTTCTTTTTGGCATAAAGCTTGTGTGCCCTCATTGTTTCAAGAACGATGCGAAGCTGGGGTTCATGATCTTCTTCCTGTTTGGAGTAGACTAGAGTATCGTCAAAGAAGACGAGTACGAAGTCATCAAGATAGGGCCTAAAGATATCCTGCATTAGCCTGTTGAAGGTAGCAAGTGCATTTGTTAGCCCGAATGACATGACCAGGAACTCAAAGTGTCCATATCTTGTGCTGAATGCCGTCTTTGGGATATCTTCTTCCTTGATCCTTATCTGATAATATCCAAACCTGAGATCAATCTTGGAGAAGATCTTCGTACCTTGAAGACGGTCAAGAAGTTCATCTATTCTTGGAATGGGATATTTGTTCTCAATGGTTGATTGATTCAACCCTCTGTAGTCAATGCATAGCCGAAGCGTTCCATCTTTCTTCTTCTGGAACAACACTGGAGCTCCCCATGGTGAACTGCTAGGATGGATGTAGCCTTGATCTAACAGTTGTTTGAGTTGCTCCTTCAACTCAATCGCTTCCGGGATGGACATTCTATATGGTCTCTTTGCAATTGGTGCAGCTCCTAGCGCTAGCTTGATTTCATGATCGACTTCCCTTTGAGGAGGAAGTTCTGTCAGCTCTTCAGGAAATACGTCTGCATACTCCTTTAGCCATGAAGGTTCTTCCTTGGACTCCTAATTCTGATCTAGCTTATTTAGCTTAATCAAATAGACAGGTAGCCCCTTTCTAACTCCTTTTATTATCCGAGATGCTTTGGCCAGTTGAATTTTTGGCTTCCGAGCCTCTCCTTGAGTTGTGACCAATTCCCCTTCAGAATTTTGAAAGGAAACTTGGCCCTTTCCACAGTGAATGTGGGCATCATTAGGTTTTAGCCAATCCATTCCGAGCAAACACTTGTGGACACCTAGGTTCATAACCCTGAATTTGACCAAAGTCAACTTTCCACCCAGCAGGAATTCCACCTTAGCAGTTCACCTGGTACAAGTGACCTGATGACCATTTGCTAATTCCACAAGTAAGGTAGGTGCATCTATTGTGGTTATTCCTAACCTTTTTGCACAGGCTGGTGAAATGAAGGAATGTATACTACCACAATCAATCAAGGTTTTGAAACTTTTACCTTGATAATCCAAAGGGGTCTGAATCACCGAGAATTGGCGATTCGGGCTTTTCTTGTGAAGAGCGGCATGAACGGTCACCCTCTTGAAGTCAGCTTCCATGGTTGGGTCTTCTTCATCACACAGCTCCTTGTTGGCAACACTGGAGGTTCTCTCTCTGGCCCTGACGGCGGCTCCTTGTCCATGGACGGTTCCTTGGGATGGCCCTTGACGTTGTCCTCTGCCAAGCTTGGGACATTGCCTTTTAAAATGACCAAGCTTGTTGCAATGGAAGCAATAGAGATTGCGGCCATTACTTTGGGTAGAAATGAAATTATTGAGAGTGTTGGTCCTAGCTTTCTTCCTTTGTCCCTGGTTTTGGCCCTGCGCTCCCTTAGCCTGGGACCGGTACACTCCCTTGTTTTGATCCTTGTATGACCAAGTCTTGTTATTCCTTGGCTTGGTCTGGACCTCCTGTATTATCGGTGCAGCTCAAATGAGTGTATCCTATAGATCTGTTGGGCGTATTGCTTCCAGGTGGGTGTTTATGGGTGGGTTTAATCCGACACAAAACTTTGACACTTGTTGTGTCATGTCCATTTGTGGCGCGTACTTCAAAAGAGAGACGAATTTTGAATAGTAAGCATCAAGAGATAGTCCAAGTTGATTTAGTTCATAGAATTCGTTCATCTTCTGTGTGCGGTAGGTAGGTGATAGATATCTTCCTCGCACAACTCTTTTAAGCTTCTCCCAAGTAACTGATCCTTCCGAGATCCCTTGGTCTCTGCACCATTGCCTCCACCAAAGTCTTGCTTCGCCGGTAAGCTTCAGTTTGGCGAGCATCGCTTGGTTAGCGGGTGCAGTACCTACTGCTTCGAAGTAATCCTCCATGGATTTGATCCAGACTTTGGCGTCAGTTTGGACAGTCTTTCCATTACCATCGAATTCTGGTGGCTTGATTTGTTTGAGAATAAACTTCTTCTCCTGAATTATAGCCGTACTTGGTGTAGGGGTCGGACTAGGAATCTGCACTTGAGGTTGTGCCTGGGGAATGAGATTCTTTATGTTAAAAACTTGCTAGACATTTCTCACATTACATTAACATGCCCAGTTTAGCTTTTAGTCAAGTGACCTAATCACTTAACTCTGTACCAACACTTATAGCCAAGACAGTCATTGATTTAAAAAAAGTCTATTTCATTCATATGGGCATAGCTCTTTCTGAGTACAATTATTTTTGGGAAGATGGAACAAGCTGATTGGCACATCAATTTGGGGAGAATAAGATTGTGTTACATTTAGCTACGGGAACCGAGTAATAATATGGATTGGGGTCATGGATTTTCAAAAATCGATAGGTCATAGGAAGCTTGGGGTATCCTTTCCTTTGATACCCGTTCTTCTCATAACGTCCCAACACCTTGATTCTATTAGTAGAGATTATTCGAGTCACTTCCTCGTACACATACTTGTTCTGCTTGACCTTTCGACCGCCGACATGTAGGGTTGCATTTGCGTGAGCCTCAACAAAGATGAACAGCTTCATGATCTTTAAGTCCTCCATCCACTTGATTCTCTTTAAGTTGGTCCGAAGGTATGCAAGTCGGTGGGCAGCTATGTAATAAATTCCTAAATCACCCGTCCATCTCCGTTCCGCGTATAGGGGTGAAGGATTGTAGATACGGTCTAGGATATTCATCATACCTAGCCTTCGTCGATAATCCGAAGCACGCATCGCAGTCATAAACATAACCTAGAACACCAAGAATTTGTTCCATGCTTCGTGACTCTACAAGCCAGCATCGATAAGTAAGTAAGGAAATATTCTTATCGCAACATTACTCTACTTTCCCCTCATTAAGTTTCCTTGTAAATATTAGATCTTGTTGGTTCGCTCTGATACCAACTGTAACGTGTCCACTTGTAGGACATGTCTTAGCAGCCCATCGGGAAGAGAGTCTAGAAAGCACCGCTTGACACTCCCACGGAATGTCATGGGGTTTGCAATCTAGGTCTTCTCGAGTTTGCCACGAAGCGGAAGCATTCCGGCCGTTCCCACTTAGGATCGACCTGAATCAGGGTTTCCATAATGGTCAAGTTCCTTGGAGGTAACTAGCGTCGGGCTCAGACGAACTACTTTACGCAGAAACATCAGGGTCAAAGCAGATCTATACTGGACTTGGTTCAAGGAGAATGGGAAATGAGAGGGATGTGAAGCTCGACCTCTCTGCACGTAAGGCATAGTCCCATTCCGTTCCCTAAAACAGTACAAATTGGGACTCTAGCTCTATAGATTCTAGGTCATCATTACCTTGCTGTCAATTCCTTTTGAGAAAAGTTCCCTGCCAACCGAGACCACCCTTCTGTAGGACGGACCCATGGTCACATCCACCGCACTTTCCTCAAGTTGCTTTAGTTATCTAATTACCTACCACATTTAGTTTGACAAGCAAAGATAGCTTCCTTAATTAGCCAATTATTCACTGGTTCCTTCATGTAACTTAGGCACTGACATAGAAAAACAATGTCAAACAAGTTCCTTTTCAACATTTGATATTTATTTATCATTCTTTGGAATACATCATATAATCCAGCCCGAAGGCTATTCCATAATCCGCCCGAAGGCAATTCCAGCAATCCTCAAGGATCGCTATTCCAAGTTTCTACCCGTAGACTAGTATGCAGGCCTCGAGATTCAATCTCGGCCTCTTGTGCAGGACCTGGAGGCCAGGGATTTAGGACCAGAGCCACCCATGGCACCCAAGCGTCCTCCTGCTCCAAGTAGTACCCACGGAGAGACCTCTCGTGGCGGGTTCGGTCCACGTACCCGGCGTGGCTAACAACCCCCTTGGATAGGGTCAGGCAGATAGTCGGGGGTAACTGATGCTACCTGTCCCTCCAGGCCTTCAACCTGAAGCATTAATTATTTTTCTAGATTTAGTTCCTTGAGCAAAGGAGTACAAACAGTGCTCCTAAGTGTACAAACACAAGCATTCCAGTGGTCGTTTATACAGCCAACTGCTAAGATATAATTCCTTCTCTCCGAATACATCCATCATTCGATCCAGGATCAATTTCGACTTGGAAATATCCCAAGGGTTTTGTTACATTAAGGTCAATAAATCCTGGACAACCTCGTTGCCCTAACTTGATTGGTCAATTGCTTGCTAGGCAATTCATAATTACCCTAACTTGGCAAATCAGCCTCAAAGAAGGGTGATGAAGTAGGATAACTACTCATCCTCTTGCAAATTAAACTTGTACTTAGAACCTGCCAACCTTGTTCTAAGGAGTGGCAATACTATTTTGTGATTTAGTCACAAAATCATGCGACGTTGCAACTTGTTGCAAGATATAAGTGTCGCACCTAACTTATGGGATTACTCCTCCCATCACACGGTATTCCTTAGTCAAGAACACCTTCGGTCAAGATGTAGGGTTTGGGATTCCTCTTGATCCAACCCAACCCTAACCCTACTAGGCCGACAACGTTTAGCCCTAGGGTTTCTAAATTCAAACGAAAGTCTAGTATTTGGTCAATTGATCCTTAGGGTAAAAACCCTAGATCGTTCTTGCATGGGCGTTTAACTAACCCTAACATTTTGTGAATGTGGGTAGGACCTTTGAGGTCGAAAATATTAAGTCGGTTTTCCAGTGCGATACTAGGTGGAATTTTATCGTGGCTTAGCTCTACCTAGCGCATTGAGGTGATCATCATTTGAGTTACACCATTACAAGTGATTTACCCAATTGATCTAATTGTCTTGAGACAATACTTTTCCTAAAAGATGTAAATAATTGCAAGATATAACATTCCATGCAAATATGCGATTTATAGACTTTTTCCTTCTATGCAGCTATAAGTTCTACAATGATCGTTACTTTCCTTGCCTAAACTACAATGATTGACAAATCAGTGCTAACTCGTATAAACCCTACGTTGATTTACATCAAGAACTATGCCTATAAACCCTTCGTTTAATGCGTTGCATTCAAGCTTTAATATGAAAATGCATCCTTTCCTAAATACAAATTTCGATAAAAGAACTCCATGCATGAGCAAATGCCATGAGACCATTTATGATTTAACCTGTCTTTTAGCACTTAATCGACCTAAGATGTAACCATCCTCGCAAGCAATTTGCAAGTTCATAAATCCTTTCCATGCATTTGCGATGATTTGGACATCATTCAATGGGCGTCTAAGATTATCCTCTATATGAACCATGACCATGAATTTAATTCCTAAGTGCATCATGCGACATAAGCTCTATCCTTCGTAGCACGATATCATCTTCCAAGTTATGCATTATACGTTCAAGAAGATTGCAACTTGACCATGGAAGTGCAACAATTTCAAATGCACAACATGCAGCTAAATCTCGTGAATCGGGCAAGGAAACAAATTTCCCAATGTATTTTAACTTGACTACTTGAATTAAAGACATGCTTAAATACATTCTCTTCATGCGAGACCATTAACGAAACCTGGGCTTTAGGACTCGGGGCGTTGTCCACTCGCGTGCTCGGGGTGGAAGCTCCCGCATGTGCTCCTCTCACCTTTAGCTTCGGAGCCATTGACACAGTAGATTTTTGGCTCAGTGACCTTTCCCCCGGCTTCATACGCATTCTGAAGTCTCTTTTTGCTCGGGGTTCCCTTCTTCTGCGCACGAATGGGCCTTACAGTCACAGTTTTTGAAAAACTAGAGAGGTGTGGATGAATAAGGCTTATGAAAGCCTTGTTTAGAAGCTTCTAAAGAAGCTTCCAAGCTTCTGTTCCACAGAATGACGTGGAGAGAGAAAGAAATGATGGAGGAGATGATGATGAGAATAATGATTATGATGATGACGATGATGATGGTGGAGGTGGCGTGGCAGTAGTGGCCTAGCGGCAGCAGCCCGTGGCAGCAATATGGCGGCATCAGCTTCTTTGGTGGGCAGCACGGTGCAGTCCCCACAATCTCTCCTCTCTCCTCCAAGCTTGAGAGGGGGGGTGTCATATATAGGTGGAAGGGGGAGGGATAGCCATACACATGGATGGTTGCATGCTTCCTCCTCCCCCTGTGCTCTCCTACTCCTCTCACACTCCCTCTCCCCCGCCGTGCAACGGTTGAAGGGGAGGGGTTAATAATAAAATTTTTTTTGCAAAATTTTATCAATTATCCATTTTCCTTTTCCCGTGAAGGGTGTTCCCGCGTGGAACTACGGGTTTCAAGCTTTGGCTCTTGTGCTCCATGCAGGCTAGAGTTCATTGATGCACGCGGAGTAAGTACTTAGCCAAGGGTCTTTTTGTCATGGGGAGGTCACTTGAAATTGCTCTTGCGCGAGGTGTGCGGGGTCTAAAATCATTAATATTTCGTGCGGAAATATTACAAACATACCTTTTAAGTCACAAAGGCATAGTATTTTATATCTTCAATATATTGAAATTTTTTCTTTGGATAAGATAGAGAGGAAGAAGGGATAAGATACTATATGCCTAGATAAAGGTTGAAAAAAAGGAAGAAAATTTTCAAGAGGACGTTGAGAAGCAACTAGTATAAGGTTTTGATTCGACTATTTTCAAGGGTGAGAACATCATAAAGGTAGAAGAAAAGGAGATAATATTGAGTTCAAAGACTGAAGAAGAGGCTCTTAATTGTGTCCCTACATTTTCTAGTTACCTCATCAATAATAAAAGATATGTATTGCTTAATGATATTCAAAATCTTTTTTATCTCAAAGAAGATTATTATTTTGCTATTCTGGCAAGGTGGGGCCAGTATGACAAGAATTTCATAAGCTATGAACCATGTTCTCACTAGCTTTTGATGTTGAGGAAAATTCTCAAGATAAATCCATTGCCTTACATTCATGTATGGATGAACTTGTGGAGAATGAAAAGAAAGGGTTTCCTACAAAAGGCAAGTTCTCAGAGGTTCAAACAAGACTTGGTATTGAAGACATGGGATATGAAGACAAACTAACGCCTCCATCAAAGGGAGAAGTTTAAAAACTCAATAAATCTTTACGATGAGAGCTTTCTTAAAGAAAATGAAAATCCCAAGGTACGAAATATATTTTAAGAATTTTCATTAGATTTAATGCAGCCAGAGATTTGTTATGGTCAATGGATTAATGATATAAGATTTTTATCTATTGAAAATTTATTTATTTATTGTTATTATGCGATTGAAGTTGAAGACCCCTAGAACTTTCATGAAAGAGCCAAGGGCTTTAGGCCATTGAAGCTTCAAGGCCTTTGCCACTATATTGGAAGCTTGAATAATTAAACTATTGCAATTGATCACAAAAAATTGTCAAGCTCTCTACGTTTACCAATGATGGCTTTAAAAGCTATCTTCAAAGAGATTGGATCTTAGGTATTCATCAACAAAGGAGTAGAGAATATAATTTTGGGAAAGGAAGAAGCTACAAGGGTTTTTGGCTACATGCTTGCATATAGTAGATATAGAGTTGGATACTTTAGAGTTCTTACGTTCTATTTACTCTCCCATGTAGGAGACACAAAATATTTGAAGCTTCTCCTAGGCTTTAAAAAATAGAAGTTTTCTACATGTAGATTCTTATTGATGTGATGAAACCAAAGATTTATCTACAACAGAATCATGCTAAAATATATTAAAGAGTCAATGGTTTCTTGAAGCCTATCTTTTGCTTTCTCTTTGCTTAGTTTGTAGCCTTTCAAAAAATCTCTACTTTGCACAAGAGTTTAGATATTCCTCTTTCCTTTTCTGGATAACCATTTATGTAGTTTTTGCAAAGATGATGTATTACATGATACGATTGTATTCTTAAACTTTGATTCGTATGTGAATTTATCTACCTAACCATTCAAACACCTCTAATATACTATTTCCTTTGATTACTCCACCTCATTTTGTATGTCTAATTATTTTGTCCTTACTTGATAATGTGATTTTTTCATGCCTTGAATTGACTAGATAGATAGACTTTCATATTATTTATGAAATATGGGACATGGTATACACAATGCACTACAAAATTAAAAAATATAGAAAAATTTAAAAATCTTATATAAGTTAGACAATGAAGATACATAAGTAAGTGAAATATGGGACATGGGTATACACAATATACTACATAGTTAAAAAATATAGAAAGTTAATTAAAAATCTTAAATAAGTTAGACAATGAAGATACATAAGTAGGTGAAGTGCTAACTAACCCAAGCTTTTGTCAACATTGCCTTTTTGAAAAGGCTCAATTGGACCTTGAAGTCTTTTAGATGATCATTTTTCATTTAGTTAGTTTATCACAAGTAAAAATGATTTATTTAGTGTTTCCCAAACATTATCTTTTATTTTTCTAAGCTTGTTCAATATTAGTATAATTCGTAATTTCATTATGCAAAGATTTTCATTGATTAATTTAATGGCTAAGACATTATTTTTAGATTTTATTTTAGTCTTCAATTGCACCAATAGATGGCTTTTTGGGAATACAATTTTCATCCTTTAACTTTTTGAGGATCTAGTTTAATGACAACATTAAATCCATGCAAAACCTATTGTAGATAAAACTTGCTTGATCTTTGTTATAACATCATCTCTAGCTGATAAGAGCTTTAGCTTTCAAGCAAAGCCTATGTAAAGATGATTTTTTTTTTCAATTATTCTACAAAGCACATGAAGTATGTAGATTTGAGCATTGGCCAAAGGAATGTCTAAAAGTGCCTTGATGTGTAGGTATTTGATGTGTCTAGAGGGAGCTGTTTTTTAGTTTTTTGAGTTCATCTTTATAGGTGGAGACGTGTAGTATAAGTGGTGATATCTAAAGTTGGCTCCCTTTAACACATTATACATGCATTTGAGTATCTTCAAGTCACTAACTATGTGCCATTCAACTTATAATTCCCAAATCTCTCAACAAAAACCTCTTATTGTGCTTGTTAGCTCTTAATCACATCATGTATTAAAGTCTAATAAAAAAACCAATATGGTATATTAAAATCCTTTGTATCTATTTCAAACACTCCTAGCGACGAAATATTGTGTTCAAATTGAATACTAAATGACATTGAATCATTACAATGACTTGATATAAAAGTGCTCGATTCATCAACTAGTAAAGACTCTCTCTAATTTTGTGCATTTCAAAGCCTTACTTTCATCAAGTTTAATCATAAACCTAGCTACTTCATGAGCCTCTTTTAAATCCAAATCATAGAGCTTGATCATTAAACATTCTAAATTAGGCAAGTTAATAAGAGTTATTTATCAATTTTGAAGGCCTAAAACAATTTGTTTTCGTTGATGTACTTTGATAGTTTCTCCAAAGAATGGATTTCGTTGACAATCGTGTAGTTTTTGCAACAACTTGTCTTTATGGCTTGTTAATAAGTGATTCTTCAATTTAAGAATATTCTTCTCTACAACAATATTTTTAAGCATCACTAATAAACCTCATCACTAAAGAGTTATTGTAGAAAGGAGTGCTATTTTTAATGGGATCTTTGGGATGTAACATTCCATCCAACCAAAGATTAAGATTTTTCTTTCATTCAAATCTAAGTACATGTTTCATAGACTCTAAAATAGTATTGAGTTTTATTATTTTTCTAATTGGTTTATACTTAATTTGGTAGCTCAATGTAAAGATGATAGAGAGTTGTTTTACCAATGCGATAAAGACAATTAGATGATTGATCCATAGCTAAGGATATAATCTAAAGGTTCAAATGAAACAATTGTACGGAATTGAAAAGGGAGAAGCTTGAGAAAGAAACTAGCAAGTAGGAGAATAAAGAAATAAGAGAATGAGGATGAGGTGATACAATTAAATATTTAAAAATCAAATTGAATATTCACTTTCACTTTTGAAGAGAAGATAGGATGTTCATTACTAGCAAGTAGGAGAATAAAGAAATAAGAGAATGAGGATGAAGTGAATAATTAAATATTTAAAAAAAACCAAATTGAATATTCACTTTCACTTTTATGAAGAGAAGATAGGATCTTCATTAACTTATTTAAAAATTACAAAGTGATTTTTATCTTATAAAATATTCTCTCTCTAAGATTTCTCATAGGGTAATTTTGAGACCTCAAAACTCTCCTAATTAGAGGAGAGACAATAATATAATAGAATCATGTGGGTGTAAAATGGAGGGTACCTTTATTCTTTGTTATATTCACTTATATATGATGACACAATATGCACATATACAAGGGGTGCCTACCTAACTATTAGCTATTGTGCTTTACCCTAACAAGGTTAATATACCTCTATGTGAGTATAAGAAAAAAATCAAGATACTATTCAATACCCATCAATACTCTATAGTGTGCAAAGTGGTTAGGAGATATAACTCCTTATGAAAAGATCTACAAAGTTATCATCCATATGGATCTTGACACACTCAATGTGCTTGTCCTTAAGAAGCTCTCTAATTAAGAGATACTTCATCCCAACATACTTTGTCTTTACATGAAAGATAGGGTTTCATGCTAACAAATGACACTCTAATTATCCTAGTGCAATGTAGATATCTTTCTTGTAATGGCCACATCTCCTACTAGATGAGTGAGCCATATTGTTTCCTTACATTAGTGGCTACAATATACTTTACCTTAATGGTATATAAACTGGTGCATGGCTATAATCAAGAGACCCAAGAGACTATACCACCTTTGAAAGTGAAGACAAAACCTGTACTAGGCCTTTTAGAGCCTGCACTCCTTGCAAAATTAGCATCTACATATCAAAGAACAGATGCATCCTTCCTTCTGAAGCATATGCACATACATCTAAATTATCCAAGTATCTCATTATACTCTTTAATGCCTCCCAATGCTTCTTTTTGCCAAGGTTTGCCATATACCTTTTGAGACTAGTTTCACTATATAGGCAATATATGTATGTATAATAGCAACCATGGAATAAAGCTACCAATTCCATATGCATAAGAAACCTTGGCCATTTCAACCTTTTTCTCATATGATTTGGGATTTTTCCTTTACGAAGTTTCAAACATGGAGGCAATGGAATACCAATAGCCTTTTCTCTTCCCATATTGAAACACTTCAATACCTTCACAATGCATTGCTTTTAACACAAATAGAGTATCATTTTTTCTTGATCTCACATAATGCACATACCAAGAACATAACTACTATTTCCCAAGTCCTTCATGCCAAAGGTTTCATGCAATAGCATCCACATCCATAACAGATGTCCTAACAATCAACATGTCATCCAGATTAAGAATGAAGATCATAGGGCTATCATTGTGAGCCTTCCTAATATATAACATCTCACTTCTAATGAACTATTGAGATTGCATAAAGGTGAAAAACTTATGGTACCATTTCTTGGGAGCCAATTTGAAACCATATAAGCTCTTGTGTAGCTTACACACCAACTGGTCCTTGTCTTCCCACAACAAATCCCTTAGGATGCTATATGTGAATATCCTCATGCAAGTCTCCATGCAAGAAAGTGATCATTACATCCATCCAATAATGATGCATGCATAGTTGTTACCAAGGCAAATGCATCCTCTATTTCCAACATCATAAGTAGAGAACCACTATATATGTGGAGTGACATGAAATGATACTGCAAAATCCAATAGCCAAATTTAGACATACCATTATCCATGCCAATCAAGAATGCATCACCCAAGGAGGATACATACAAAACATCACTATAATCATTACTACATGCATTCATCTCCTCTATCTTTGCCTTGCTTTTCTCTTTCTTTTTTTCATCATCATCATTCTTCTTTTTGCCCTTTTTCTTGTTCTTCCACTTGTAGCAGTCCTTTTTTATATGTCCCTTTTTGTTATAAAAGAAGAATTCTACATCATTTTTTATGTGTGACTTGCTCCTTGATTTGCCTCACAAGAATTTCCCCTAACATATGATCTTCTCTCACCAAAAGTGCATTGGATCTCTTTGACCTTGTATTATTTATGTTCACCTCCTTAGTGAGAAAATTGTTTTCCACATTAGCACTCATATGACCACTTGCATGTATGAATTCATTAACAGTAGTCCTGAAAGTGTCCCAACTCTCAGAAAAGGTGACTAATAGAAACATATGTTAAGAGTCATAAATGTGGTTTTATGATATGTCAACTAGTTAGAAAGAATATTAGACTCATTCAGATCATTGCACATGGAAGTCCCCTCCTCCATGCAAAGATCAATGAGTTTCTTCACCCAATATACATGCAAAGCTGTGCTTTCTTTCTCATAAAGTTTACCAAGCTTTTTATATAACTATATACACCTTTCATGTCTTACACATTAAAATACATGGACTTTGAGAGTGTCAAAATAATATTGGAACACGCCAGTTATAATGTGCATGCTTGAGCTTTCCTGAGCGGTATGTTCTTAGTAGCCCATTAAGAGATGTCCTAGGAAGTGCCATCTAGGATTTTGATGAAAACCCTAAAGTTTGCTAACTAGGATAGCTTGAGTCTACCCCACAATGGAAGTTTTGTCCATTCCCATGAGGATTGACCTGAGTCTTTTTGGCCAAATCTATTACTAACGGTTGGTTAGTATTAGCGATTCAATATTCTATTCCTTATAGGAATTGCTGACTGAAACAGACTTATGTTGCATTGGATTCAAGAGAATGGGAGAAGTATGGCCCTTTAATCCCTTCTGCCTAGGGTTCTAAAGTGATGTGAGTCAAGCTTTTTGGTTTCTAGTGGTCCATCAAAAGTGTGATTTTTATTCCTTCTTAGGAAAGCTCTCGACTTACTGAAACCATCCAACCATAGGTTTGGATCCATCAAGGTCCATCCTCCTGCTTTCCTCAAGAGAGTGTTTTTAATTCCCTAATTACCTACCACTTTAGGTTCAACATATAAAAATAGCTTCTTTGAATTATCTCATGATACAAATTTGTTACATGCCTTTAATTCATGACACAAAAATAGAGTAAAGCAATTCTTTTTTTTTGTTAATTTCCAAGACATAGACTCGAAATCGAAGGGTTGTTGGCAGTTTATAAGAGCCTAAGGAGTTTATGGCCAGAGCCCCTTAGGATCCTCACCTTCTCCTACCGACCAGAGTTCCCTAGAATAAGACCTTTTGTGTCATGATTGGTCTATACTCACTAATGCAAAACAAAATAAAAACCCCTTGGAGTAGTTTTTATTCACGCTGGCCTTGGGAAGGTCTAGCACCATTAAGAACACTACCTCAGTCCTCAACGTTCTATACTCATCGAAGTACTACCTCAATCGGTGATCTGTACTCTGTCATTCATCTTTTAGCCTAGGGATCCATGACAGGTGCTTGGTTGATGGTATTCACAACTTGGTTTGTAACCCCAATACTCGCTATTCCGTTTGTAGTGATTGTGTCGGCGTAGCATTATTGGCAGTTCCTGCCTCTATGACCTTCGTAACTTTCTTCTTCAGGGCCATGGTCTTAAATCACAAGATTGAAAAGGGGTTTTTTAGTGAAGGAGGTTGGGGATAATGTGGCCAAGAAGAAGAGCTCTTTATGGAGGGTACCTTAGCAAATCCGCAATCTAAAAGCTTTCAAGATGCAATTTGATGTTGGCGATTTGATCTTTGAGGTCGAAAGAGACTGCTAAAGATGCCATGACTGATTTGCTTGGCTCTTGGATGATCTTGCTTCAATACAAGCCTCTCATCGAACTGAGAAGAGAGAGAGAGTGGCCAAGATGAAGAGCTCTTTATGGAGGGTATCTTGGAAAATTAGCAAACTAGAAGCTTTCAAGATGCAATCTGATGTTGGTGATTTGATCTTTGAGGTCCAAAGTGGCTACCAAAGATGCCATGACTAATTCACCTAGCTCTTGGATGATCTTACTTCAATCCAAGCCTCTCGTCGAATTGAGAAGAGGGGGAGATTATTGAAGCTTTCTAGTTGAGATTGAGAAGGGAGATTTTAGGATTTTTTTTCCTGTTTTGATTTGCCAAATTCAGGGATGATGAGGGCGCCATTTTTTTCAATTTAAAAAAGGGGAGGCAGCCTGTTCTCAACGTCTTTCTCTCCTTCTTCTATTTTTTTCAAGCTTTTTAATATTTAAAGATTAAAGCTTTATGATTTATTTTATTTACCAAGTTTTAAACATGTTTGTTCGAATTTGACTTATGACTCACAACTCTCATTCACATGATAACTTCCGTGACGGATGGCTACAATCCTTGTCAATCCGAGATCTGAGAAAATGTCAAGTCACGATCCTCGGGTCATTTTGCTCGGGATCTTCTCTATTTAATGATTTAGAGTTCTTCAAGTCCATTTTGCGAGAAGTCGGTAAGATTTGAAATTAAAGTAGGGATATCACATTCCCTCCCCCTTAGAGGAATTGAGATGTCCTCATCTCGAATGAAATTGGGGATATTGGTTACGTAGTGATTTCTAGTCAATCTAAGTGGCATCCTCTTTAGGGTAGTATTTCCACTGGACAAGATACTCTCCAAGGTTTTTGCTTCTTAGAGTCTTTTCCCGCATGCCAAGTATCTTTTCTAGTTGAAATTTGAGGACTCCTTGACTGGGCATTACAATTTGTTGGTCGTTAAGTACATGGTCTTGGTTAGGAATATATGCTTTCAACAGACTGGCATGAAATACATTATGTACTTTCAAGTTATTAGGGAGTTGCAGCTTGTAGGTATTTGGTCCTAGAAACTTTAGCACCTTATATGGCCCACAATACTTGGGACTTAGCTTCTTGAATTCCCCCAAAGATAAGGAAGCTTTCTTTGGAAAAACTCATAGGAAAACCATGTCACCTTCTTTGAAAATGTGTTCTAGCCTTTGTTGATCGGTATATACTTTCTGTCGATCCTTGGCAGCTTGAATATCTTGCCTTATAGCTTTCACTTGCTGATCCATTTCTTCCAGGATTTGCCTAGATGCTTCTACCCATAGGGTAGGATCGGAAAAATTTAATGGTGTAAGACAATCTTGCCCATATAAAATAGTGCCTGAAAATGAGTCGTTTGAATACTTTGATGGTATGATGCATTGTAGGCGAACTCAACTAAGGGTAGGCTATGGATTCACCATTTGGGTTCCCTATTACAATAAGCTCTTAGTATGTCTTCAATAACTTGGTCGACCCACTCCATTTGGCCATCGTTTTGGGGATGCTAAGTAGTACTAAAGCAGAGTTGGGTTCCTAGAGCTTCGAATAAACTATTCCAAAAGTTTGAGGTGAAGAGAGAATCGCAGTCGCAGATTATTCTTTGGGGTAATCCATGTAACCTGAAATTTTCCTTGATGAAAAGCCTAGCAATATCGAAAAACTTGTAATTGGTTTTTATAGGAATAAGGTGGGTAACTTTTGCTAGCATATCAATGACTACCATTATGGAGTTATATCCTCTTTGTACCAGGGGTAATCCAATTATGAAGTCCATGCTGATATAATCCCATTTCATTTGAGGGATGTCAAGTGGCTGAAGATTTCTTGGAAACTTGACATGTTCAGCCTTAATTCGTTGGTACTTTAGGCATTTAGTGACATACTTGAGTACATCACCATTGATTCTTTACCAATAGAAGCTTCTTCTGACTGTATTAAGAGTCTTAGCATAACCAGGATAACCTGAAAATGGAGAATCGTGAGCTTCCTAGAGTATTTTCCTTTAGAGTTCCTAACTTGTAGGAATACATAGTCTTGTCTGTAATAGGCAAGCTCCTCGCTTATGGAAAAATCTTGATACTTAGTTTTGAGTTTTGGATTTGAATCCTTGACAGGAATTTCTCTTAACAATCTTTGATAGCTTGGACCCTTCACTACCTCGTCTTTAGCCATTCCTATGAGAGGGTTACTGGTTGGGCATTGAAATCATCGTAGCAAGAGTTCCAACCCTAGAGGGCTCTTCTAGGATTAGAGCATTAAGGAATGATTTGCAGCTTAGGGCATCCGCAATCACATTCTCCTTGTCTATTCTATACTTGATTTCAAAGTCAAATTTCTGCAAGGTCTCAATCCATCAGTGTTGTCTCATATTGAGATATGGTTGAGTAAAAATCCACTTTAGGCTTTTATGATTAGTGACTAGAGAAAACATAGTACCAAGCAAGTAATGTCTCCATAATTTAAAGCCATGAATTACATCAAGTAATTCTAGATCATGTGTGGCATAGTTTCTTTTGTCGATCTTTAATTTTCTTGAAGCATAGGCTACTCGATGTCCTTCTTGCATAAGCACACAACCCAAAGCAAGAGAGCTTCCATCAGTTATGACTTCGAATTCTTTGCTTAAGTCCGGTAGCCTTAGGATAGGGGCGGTTACCAAAATCTGCTTAAACTTCTTAAAGCTAGATTGTTCAATGGGCGTCCATGTAAGGGAGATATGCTTTTTGAGAAGGTTGGTGAGAGGTGCAACGATAGAGGTATAGTCTTTAGTGAAAACTCTATACCAACCGGTTAGCCCTAGAAAGCGTCGCACTTCCTTGATAGTTGTTGGGGGTGGCCAATCTTGTACATCTTGAACCTTGGAAGGATTCACTAAAATGACATCTGCCCATACTATGAACCCTAGATATTCAATATACTTCTTGAAGAAGGCACATTTCTTCTTTTTAGCATACAGTTTGTGGGCTCTCATTATTTCAAGAACTATTCATAGCTGTGGCCCATGGTATTGTTCATTCTTGGAATATGTAAAGATATCATCAAAGAAGACAAGGATGAAGTCATCAAGGTAGGGTCATAAAATATCTTGCATCAACCTGTTGAAGGTGGTAGGAGCATTTGTTGACCCAAATGACATCATAAAAAACTCATAAATGACCGTACCTTGTGTTAAAAGAAATTTTAGGGATATCTTCCTCCCTAATTCTTATTTGATAATATCCTAATATGAGATTAGACCTTTGCTCCCTGGAGTCAGTCAAGCAACTCATCTATCCCTAGAATTGGATATTTGTTTTTTACTATCACTTGGTTTTATCCATGGTAATTGATATAAAGGTGGAGTGTTCCGTCTTTCTTTTTCTAAAATAAAATTGGGGCTCCCCATGGTGAACTACTTGGTCTGATGTATCCTTGGTCTAATAGCTTATTGAGTTGTTCTTTCAGTTCAATGGCTTCAGGAATTGACATTCGATAGGGCCATTTGATGCATCTGCGAAATTTTGAACCTAATACTTGGCTTAATTACTGCAACAACGTGTAGATGCCCAATCTATTTGTGGCAATTCATGATTATTAAGCCTTTTTAACTACATTTTGAGTTATACAAGTTGATGCGAAGTATGACTTCTTCCTAATGATGTCCATGCTTAAATGTTTGATTTCAAGTACTAGACACAGTAGGGGTACCTCATTTTGGAGTGTTGAATTAGTGTCTACGCCCGATAATCCATTCATGTTGATGGTGGCATCTTTGCCTGATCCTCCTTGCGTAGTCACGGTTTTTCCAGTTACTTGGGAGAGTTTACGCTTTGGGACCATTTCGGAGATTGGAATGTGTCCTCCACTCCTCTCGTAGGGCTCCTTAGTGCCAGAGTTCCCTCCTTGTCTTGACTTTTGCGATCTCCTTGTCAACTAGAGGTAATCGATGGAGAGATCTCGGGAAGTGTTGACGGGGAGAGTGGGTGCTCGAGGCTTTGTTCAGGTAAGGAATTGTACTTGGGCCTCCTCTCTCTCTCTCTCTCTCTCTCTCTCTCTCTCTCTCTACCTCTCCCTCTCCTTCTCTCCTTCATAAATTGATAGCAAGGGGGGGAGAAGAATAGCGTGTCTGCAGAAAGGAAAGGGGGGGAATGATTTATAAGGAAAAGATGGTGATAATTAAGGGGGAAAAAGGGAAGAGGATTGACGTCCTTTCTTAAGGGGAGGGGAAGAAGTTTTTGACCTTGGCCAAGCTTCGGGCATTGCCTCTTGAAATGTCCCGGTTTCTTGCAATAGAAGCACCTTGGAGTCTCATTGCTCCTTCCTATGGGTATAAAGTTCCCACTTCATTTGATTTGGCTTTCTTCGTCCTGTTTGGTTGGCACTGCCCTTGGGCTCTTTTTGCATTACCTTGGAAGTTTCCCTCACCTTGACTATTGCTATTCCAAATTTTCAATCTCTTGAACTATTGGAGTAGCTCGAATCAATGCCTCTTGTAAATCCAATGGTCTCATTGATTTAAAATGCATATTCAGGGCATATTTAGACCATTACAAGATTTGGATACTTGAGTTGTTGTGAAACATCCACCGTAGGTGCATATTTTAGAAGTGTTACAAATTTGGAGTAGTAGGCTTCTAGGCTTAGGCTTAACTGCTTTAGATTGAAGAACTCATTCATCTTCTACGCTTGATATGTGGGTGGAAGATATCTCCCACGTACCACGTCCTTAATATTGTAACCAAAGTGATAGCACTTTCAAACATTCTTTGGTCCTTGCACCATTGTTTCCACCAAAGACGGGCATCTCCTGTAAGTTTTAGTTTGGCAATCATGGCTTGATTTGATGGTGCAATCCTTGCAGTAGTGAAATAGTCTTCCATAGATTCTATCCATGTTTCCCCTTCAGTTGGAATGTCCCTCCCTTTACCATCAAACTCCAGTGGCTTGTACTGCTTGAGAAGAAATTGCTTCTCTTGAGCTTCCGCAATATTGAGATTTGGGGTGACATTTTGGAGAATTATGCAAATTTGGGATCAATTTTCTTCCCCAACCATATTTTTTTAAAAAGATGTTTACTTGCTTAATCTACCTCATTAATTTAGGAAGGAAATTCCATACTACTTGTCCTTCCAATAATGATCAGGGTTTAAACTTCAAAAGAGAGTTTTAATTTTAATTTAAAAAATGAATAATATCTATCTCCTATTTTTTATTTATCAAGGAGACAAACAAATGGACAATAATAATTCTTTACATCAATAGGAAGGGAATACATTATTTGAGTGGTTCGGGTGCTCATATTATTTTTTAGAAAGGTTCTTCTAACACAATCTAGACATGGCATTGCGATACATCCATCGCATAGTAATTAGGAATTTGAAAATAGAATCCAAAAATCTATTTTTCAAGGGAAGTTCAGATAATCCATCTTTCTTGTAGTTGTAGCAAACTGGAGCATCCTACAACCATGACTCCATCAACTGATATAACACTTGTAACCTCCTTATAGATGTACATGTTTAATTTGACCTGTTGCCCTCTAGTGAACATGTTTGAGTTTATTCTAGCCTCATAGAATAGATAAATCTTGGCAACCTTGAGGGCTTCCATCCACCTTAGCCTCTTTAAATTATTCTCTAGGTAAGAAAGACGGTTTTTGTGTCAATGTAACAATATCCTCTGCTTAACATCCATCGCCTTTCATAATATAGGGGTGAAGGATTGTATATTTGATCTAATATTCACATCATTTGGTTTCTCTAGCTAAAACTAGAGGAGTTCATTATTGACATAAACATACTTGGAAAATCAAGAATCGTTCCCAAGGTTCGTCTTTTTGTCAGAAATCAAGAACATATATTAACAAGAGAACATTTTCACTATTTAAGGACAAGATATTCTATGTTGTAATTATGACTAGTTTTATTTACTTGCGTCTATTGTCCTACATAAATGTGTGCTCTGATATCAACTGTAATGTGTCCACTCGAGCTTTCTTGAGTGGTATGTTCTTAGTAGTCCATCAAGAGATATCCTAGGAAGCGTCGTCCAGGATTTCAATGAAAACCCTCGGAGTTTGCTAACTAGGCTCGCTTGAGTCTACCCCGCAGTGGAAGTTCTGGCTATTTCCATGAGGATTGACTTGAGTCTTTCTAGTCAAATCTATTACTAACTGTTGGTTAGTATTATCAGTTTGAGATTCCATTCCTTATAGAAACTGCTGACTAAACGGACTTATGTTGCGCTAACTTCAAGAGAATGGGAGAAGTATGACACTTTAATCCGTGCCCAGGGTTCTAAAGTGATGCGAGCTAGGCTTTCTAGTTTCTAGTGGTCCATCAAAAGTGTACTTTTTATTCCTTCTTAGGAAAGATCTTGGCTTACTGAGACCACCCAACCATAGGTCTAGATCTTTCGAGGTCCATCCTCCCGCTTCCCTCGAGAGAGTGTTTTTAATTTCCTAATTACCTACCACTTTAGATTCCACATTAAAAAAACAACTTCTTTAAATTATATCTTGATATAAATTTGTTACATGCCTTTAATTCATGACAAAAAAATAGAGTAAATCAATTATTACTTTTTGTTAATAGTTCCTTTCAAAAAAATGACTTTTTACAATGTTTTTTGTTTGAAGGTATTATTCTCTCCAAGTTTCGTTCCCCAACTAGTATTGGAACTTCCAAGACACAGATTGGAAATCAAAGGGTAGTTGGCAATTCATAAGAGCCTAACGAGTTTATGACCAGAGCCCCCTGGTATCCTCACCTCCTCCTGCTGACTAGAGTTCCCTACGACAAGACCTTTCGCGTCGTGATTGGTCTATACTAACTAGCACGAAACAAAAGAAAAACCCATTACAGTAGGTTTTATTCACGCTAGCCTTGGGGAGATCTAGCACCATTAAGAACATTACCTCAGTCAGCATTATGTGCTCACGATAATATACCTTAGTCGGCGATCTATACTCAGTCATCCATCTTTTAGTCTGGGGATCCATGACGGGTACTTGGTTGATGGTATTTGTAGCTTCATTTGTAACCCAAGTACTCGTCATTCTATTTTGTAGTGATTGTGTCCACAACGTTATTGGCAGTTCCTACCTCTGGGACCTTTGTAACTTTCTTCTTCGAGGCCATGGCCTTCAATGACAAGATTGAAAAATGGATTTTTGATGAAGGAGCTTGGGGTTAATTAGATTGACAAAATTTTGATTCAGGAGGGAGGCTATCACCAAGAATTAAGAAAAAGCAAGAAGAGTCTTGATTCCATAGAGAAGTGGGATAGAAGGGATGGAGAATTCAATTCCAAGAGTTCACGGAATATCATTCTTGTCTTTATGACAAGGGTTCCTATCCTTGCATTTCTCTTGCCCCACTTCCTCTCGCTCTATACTCTTGAGAAGGGCCTCTCCTCTCTTGCTTGGACTCCCCTCAATGGCTCCCCATGCCTTGTATTTATAGCTAAATTTAAGAAGAAGGATTGTGGCCAAGAAGAAGAGCTCTTTATGGAGGGTACCTTTGCAAATCAGCAATCTAAAAGCTTTCAAGATGCAATCTGATGCTAACGATTTGATCTTTGAGGTCCAAAGAGGTTTTCAGAGATGCCATGATTGATTCGCCTGGCTCTTGGATGATCTTGCTTCAATCCAAGCCTCTCGTCAAACTAAGGAGGGGGAGATTTCTGGAGCTTTTTGGTTGAGATTGAGAAGGGAGATTTCAAGATTTTTTTCCTATTTTGATTTGTCAAATTTGGGGATGATGAGGGCATCATTTTTTTTGATAAAAAAAGGGGGTAGCCTATTCACGACATCTTCCTCTCCTTCTTCTAGCTTTTTCATCATTTTTGAGCTTTAAAGCTTAAAGCTTTGAGATTTATTTTACTTGCCAAGTTATAAACATGTTTGGTCAAATTCGACTTATGGCTCACAACTCTCATTCACACGGCAACTTCCATGACAGATGGTTGCAGTCCTTGTCAATCTAGGAAAATGTCGAGTTACGATCCTCGGGTCATTTTGCTTGAGATCTTCTCTATTTAATGATTTAGAGTTCTTCAAGTTCATTTTTCGAGAAGTCAAGAAGATTTAAAATTAAAGTTAGGATATCACACCAGCTCATCCAATTCCTCTCATGCATCTAGATCCATCTCCTTAGGCTTAATCCCACTACATTTGATTGGCATCACATGCTTCTCTTGACCAATACATTATAGATTTTTTTAGTATGAAAATTTTGTTCAATAAATACTTTTTGAATTAAAAATGCATTATCTAAACTTGATGAAGAAGCCATAATGACAAATGGATGTTTTCTCACTAAAAACATTAAGATACCAATTGCAAGCTCAAAATAGACTAATGGACTACAAATTGAGTGCACGACAAAGCCAAGAAATGGCTATCCAAATATCAAAACAAAATAAAATGACTTTAAAATGATATTTTATCACTCCCAAAGGCATATGAATTTTAGGCAAGATGTCTCAAGTATTTCGGCTATCTTTTGAGTATAAAACAATCGAAGAACAAGTATGTGCAAACTATCCTTAAATCTCAATTTGCACTTGCATAAGCCTTGTAAAATGAACATAAACTAGTATGGAAAATCCTTCAAGATGAAAAAGTATTCAAAATATGTTTAAAATTTATGAAAAGGTTCTGTATAAATAAATAGCCAATAGAACAAAACAAGCATGAAAAATGGTAGCCTCTTCTTTTGATGGATCATTTTTGCTCTTGTGAGGGATTTGATATCATTGACTATATTTTGATGCTCCACACACTTCATAGATTGAGTTATAAATCAAAGAAAACAGTATTTTCTTCTTGTTGTTTCTAATAGACATAAACAAAGCCTCCACTTAAGGTCCCATATTGAGCCCCCTACTTAAACACTTTGCTTGTAAGCAAGCCCCCTACTTCCAAGAGACAAGCTACCCCCTACTTAAGCAAGCCTTATGCTTGCATTCTATTTTCCAAAGTTCAATCTTCCAAACCTATGTTGTTTAATTCATATGAACTTTCCAATTCTTTGACTCTTTCAAGTGTGGCTATAAGTAGTTCACACTCCCTCACTAAGTCTTCTATCATCTACCCAATCATGCATTTTTTATAGTTAGAATCTAGACTAGTAGGAGGGTCCAATTTATAGAAATGTACCTTCATTACCTATTGGTTGGAGTTAATAGTACTTGGCTCTCATTATTGTACATATGATACATAAGCTTCTCTCTTTCTTGTTAGTTGTAGTGATGGTGACCATCAATTAAGGTCATAGTGTCTTGCTAGCTTGCATTGATACTAGCACTTTTGTTTGTCTATGGGATATTGATTTTATTACTCTTTATGTTCCATCATCCTAGTTGTGGTTGATTGTGTAACATGTACCATGGAGTTCAATGTAGGTATGTTCACAATCACACTTGATTTCTTTGAGCTTTGTTGTTGGAGTGACTACAAGGGGTTTCCTAGTTGGATAATGCAATAATCTCATAAAAGCTCTGTGCTAGTAGAAGATTCTTGGGAACCCATGTTGCTTTTGTATTTTTCCACCTATAACATATTTGTTATTATTGTTGTTGTCATGGAGGTTGAATTTTAGCTCTTCATTCCAATGGATGGTACTTAGCTATTCTAGTTGGATTGCTACTTTGCCTTGTCCACTCTTCACATTTACTTTATCAAATGTGACAAGTTGGATTCTAGGTTTTGGCATTATTTAGTATCCATTCACATAATGCTCCTACCAAATTATTTATCCTCTTTCTAGTTGAAGCATCAAGTTGAGGGTCATGAAGCATACCTTCAATTGTTTGTTCTTTTTTGTGATTGATGTGGCTTCCCATGCTTAAAATAATAATGATGTTCCCAATGTATGTTTAAATATACCTTTTTGTAGTGTAATCAACATTGCAACTTGTTTGAAACTTGGATTTCCTACCATGTAACATATATTTTCCATATCTTCATGATTACATGAAAGTAAAATTATATTGACACATCTTCATCTTCAATTTAACAATCATTATGGGATTGAGTTTGGTAATGACACTACTTTAGGTTGTTCAATCTTGATAGAGGCATCGTATGTTAACATGTTGTGAAATGATCATTCATCCATGAGTGAATCCAAGGTGAAATACCTCCCATCATCTAATCTAACTCTAAGATAAGTAGGTGGTAGTGTTTGGCTCATGTATAAGATCAAACTTGATTGATTGGAGAACTCTTACACTTATCTCTTCTTCCTTTAGGTTTAGGTTCAAGTTGAGGGCTCACTAGAGAGTAATACTTCTTGATCACACTTCCATTAAAATGTACAATTCTTTCCCTTTCTAAGGTTTCCACTTTGACATTCATTTTATTGCTTATGGAGCACACTAAAAAAGTGTCCTAGTCCTCAACATTATTTTTGCTTATATCACTTGACTATGCAAGGAAGCACTAGGTGACCTTTTTTGAAGTTCCATTACTACACATGCTTATTGCACCAAGTCTTCCAAGGTGCTTTGTCTACTATGAAGGCATGTGTTACTAGAAGTCTAGTCTTTATAAGTCTTTAAGCTCCATGGGCATGTGGTCTAGCCATTTCTATCCTAGCTATTCTTAATTTTTAGACTAAGAATTCTAAAGGCATGATTGTGTCATTCCTATAGATCATTCTAAATGGAAATTTCCAAATATTCATCTTGTAAGCCACCCTAGATGCACTTAGTGCATGCTAATATTTCACGTATCACATGTCTTAAGCACTTTGTTTAGCCTATCCCTATTAGAGATAGTTTGGTGACTCCTTTTGGGTGACATTAATATCTACTATCTCATCCTAAGGCTTCTATATATGCTCCACTCCACTTGTAGTTGTATCACATCGTATTGCATTCTTGATGAGAGGAGATGAAGGCACTGCTAGTCATAATCATTTGCAAGTATTTGGTGGTGTTGCACAATATATCTCCTACTTCAATCTTATAGGTTCCATTGCTTATTCATTTTGAGTTTTTTTGTTCATTTCTTTTTGTCAATGTCATGCTTTCTCTTTCTTTATTTCAATCATTTGTGCAACATACATGGTATTTGATGACCAATGTTGCTAGTTTTTTAATTTTTTGTACCGAACTTGATAGCTTCAAGTAAAAAAATATTGTATTTTTTGTTGTTACCCCTTCTTCTCTACATCTGAACATGTCTTAGATTGGTTGATCTCTTGTTTGTTGTAGGAAGCCTCTTTTCTCCCTAGTAAGCCTGTTGAAACCTATGGTTTGGCATATTAATTGGTTGTGTAGGGTATAGGAATGTATCTATCATCATGTTGTGTCATCACCCAAGGATCTTATATTTGATGGCTAACTACTCCTATGGTTGCTATAACTCTAAATTTTTAATATGATCCCTATACACTTGTGTTTTGACTTCTCACTACATTTTCTTCAATGTTGCTCCATTCTTAGTGATTTTTTGACTACTTGTGTGTGTGATAGTTGAACCCTTGATTTTTGGCCTATTTTTGAACACGTGTTCCAAGTATCTCTCTATAGCTCCTTCCTTCTTAATTCACTCTCATGGCATCTCTATGTTCTCCTACTACTTATATTATAGCCTAACTACTCTACTTGGAGGGATGTTGTAAAGGGTTGTTTTATTATGAGGGTAACAAGAGCTTAGCATGGACAAGGATTGTCACTGCACAACTTAGAACGAATTAACTTGAAGAAGAATAAGAATAAGAACTTGACTCTTTATTGCAAGATAAGGAACTACAAGAATATACTTCTTGATACAATGGTGTTTATTACAAGGCTAGAGATCCTTGATTCAAGATAAGATCTTGATAAAAGACTAGATCAAATACAAGACAAGATAAGAACTAGAGATGCATGGCTTGAATTGGAAATAGAGAGGACTTACCTCGCAAGAGCCTCACAAGTGGTGTTGGCAAGATTAAAGGGCTTGTATTCCCAGACCCCTATGAATATTAAATTTGAGGAAGTTAATGGGAAGCTTCTAGATGATTACATAAGAATTTTTTATATAAGCTTTGCAACTTACTCATGGGATATTCAAATGTATGCAAGGATTTTGTATTTAGTCTAGAGGATTAAATTACACATATAAGGCTATTTAGCATATAGGAATAAATTACACATATAAGATTTGCAAGAAAATCAGATTTACCCACAAGTTCATACAATTTGTATGAGAGTGAGCTTGACACACAAATTTTACATTACATATACTTTGCCTATTGTGGATTTTCCAAAGTTAATTACAAAATGCTACAAGATAGCTATAAGACTGAAAGTACATATAAGTATACAAGTTTCATTGATGCTGCATCCTTAAATGTTTTCAAAAATATATTGTTACCCTTTTAGCTTCCTAGTCGGTGTCTTCTAGCTATTTGCAATAGCTGAACAAATTCCTCATCTTTGATAGCTACTTTGTTGCTTTCATTGAAATCGACTAACAAAAGCAAATGAGTCATCCATAGAAAAGGCTATAGGGAGGCGTGGATAATCTTTTGGGACCCATTTCCACAAATCATCCCACTAAATTAACTCATCATAGATATGTACTAAAGGACCTACCTTGCCCTTATGTTGCAACCTTGCCTTGATTTCTTTAGCCACACAACTTGTGATCTTCATTCACATGGTAGAGATGATTTAAGATGCCGCATCATAAATCTTGAGAATGGGAGAACATATGATCATGATGGTTAGTAGTAGACCACTTTATTCTTGGTATCTTGGCACCTTTATTACTAGATGTGTTTAATACAACCACTGTGAGGATTTTTAGATACTTGGATTCTATACTATCTTGAAATCAAGGAGAACTATCAATGGAGCCAAGGGACCATGGGACCATCATCATTGGTTGTTGCTTGGTCAAGATATATGCTCACTCTTGGATCATCAACTAAGTCACTAAACATAAAGGCATGGCTCAAATCTTGAGGACATGCAAGTTTTTAGAAAATATACTCTGTGTTAGATCATGTGCTCACATAGAGGGCCATTATTGAGGAAGTGAGAGCACATGATGACAATATTTATTATGGCTTTGTAAACTCTCCAAAGGATTTTACACTTTCAAAGGTAGATTGATGAAGAGGATATAAGACATGGGGGTACCAAGGGAGATGATTTGCCACAGACTCCTTGCTTTGTATGAGTCAGTCTCACAAGCAAAGTCATGGCACCTAGAGGACTCTTAATGATGACATCAAGCACCATAGGAGGTTGAAGCAAGGCTACCTTGTTTCACCCACCCTCTTTGGCATATGCATGGCTAAGGTGTCAAATTACACAAACAAACCTGGATGGCCTTATGCACCATTCATAAGAATGTTGACACCCATTTTTCTCTACACAAGTGACATTCTTTAGATGAAACACATTTGGGGCTACAAAGCAACCCAAACGTTCTATAGACTTTTTATGAGGACAATAACTAATCGTGAAAATATGGTCCCTAATACCTCCTTAAAGTGGATTGAAAAATATGGAATAAGATATACATGTAGAGGAGAAATAGTGGATTGTACAACATTACATGTTTATGTAGGGATTACATTTGCAAGGTCCCAATTCTTTGTTTAAAGGGTAGTTCAAGTTCTCAAGAGGATATGCTTATCCTAGGAGCGATAAATAGCCACTATGCTCATGTCTAAGTCTAGGAGCCATGGATGAAGCTTTAGCTTTTTGAGACAATGACTCCTAATTGTTGTATGGTGCACCCACAAGGTGCATGCATTTGGGGAATATCATAGGAAATAGAGGAGGGGGACACTACATGAGACAACCATAGAGGATATGCTTACCCTAGGAGCAATAATAGCCACCATGCTCATGTCTAGTTCTAGAAGCCATGGATAAAGCTTTAGCTTTTTGAGGCAATCACTCCTAACTGTTGTATGATGCACCCACAAGGTGCATGCATTTGGAGGCTACCATAAGAAATAGAGGAGGGGGACATTATCCGAGACAATCATAGAGATCTATGATGGTTGGAAGTTAATGAAGCCACCACTAGTGATGATGATATCCCACCTAGTCCATAGTAAACCATTAGTTCCACACAAGATATATGGGCAAAGCTATGAGAAACTCCAACAACAATTGAGGCCTTATTTAGATATCACCCTTCTGTATTATCGTGATTCCCACATCAAAGACATTATTGACTTGCCCTAGAGTCATCATGTTAGCACTACATGGGAACACATATTGTCGGTATACCTAGTTCACATACATGGTATGTAGATGGATGCTCTTTCACTTTCTAGTCTAGAATGGAGGTCGCTTCCTTTGATTTCAGTCCCACAAAGCTAAATAGGATGATTTGAGAAAACTTCAAGCTATATATCTAGAGGAAAGTGAGCACACCAATCTATCCAATAGGGACAAATATTGGGGATTTTATTTTTGCAAGCTTTCATTTTTGTTATTTTGCAATCAATCTCATTTTTTCAAGCTTTTTCATGCAACATATTGATCATACATGGTTTCCATACATACATTCATAGCACGATTAAATGCATGGTCATACAAACTATAGACATGAAGTGACACAAAAATAAAATAGTAATTGTTCATTATTACTAAAATAGTATGACAATTTGTATTTACATGAACACAGATTAAGAAAACAAGACCAATGTGGCATATTCTCAACATAACCAACCAAAGCAAATATCCTAATGCGTGTGATTACTTGGGAAAGTAATGATAGGGAAAGAAAAACCAATATATTCACATGCTAATAATATAGTTGAATGATATGGTGTCAACACAACCAACCATAATGTCAGACTAAACAATGTAATAAGTTTGCATGGCGCATTCCCACCAATCACATGGCATACTCAAAGATCAAACTATAATCACATGACGAAGTACATAATAAACATCTAAATCTAGCAACAAAATGAGATGTCTAGAGTCTCTCAAAAAACCGTGTCTCCCTCAGCACAGTACCGGTCCACACAGAAGGGTGGATAAACATTCCCCATATAGCACATCATCTAGCTCTAGACACATGCATTGTCTCATCTCTGGCCCGTGCCAAACCACCACACCCCGAAAATACATCCAAAGCATAGTCGTACTGCTTCATAAATGTAGCCAATAACCACCTAACCATATCACCAATTAAGATACAAAATGTTTACAACCATGCAAGTAGAAACAATAAAATAACTATACAAGGAAACCTGAGAGCAAAAACATACAAAACTACTTACTGATAAAAAAGATGAGATCTCTTTGCCCCACCTCTAAGAATGACACCATCAATATCTGTGGGAAAGACACAATCATCTAGCATGTAGCTACGATATGTTGGAAGCAACCTTTCTAAAATCTTCTGTCAAGCCTCTCTATCGTAACAAGGTACAACACGACCAGCACAATGCCAAAGACACATTGTAAGATCAAGTACCTATTCATGAGTGGAAATAGAATAAGTGATCCAAGTTTACATTTAAAGCATGCAAAAAAAACCTTGTTTGCAACATATAACAATATGTTTAAAGCATCCAACTTTGTTATCTTGCTACCTCTCTAGTAATAGGGTGTTGATAAGCCTTGGAATCACACATGAGCATCCAAGTGTAGTGAAGCACAAGCCCCACTCTTGCTGCATCTACAATGAACTCACCTGTATGCTTTGCCAAGCACATACTAACTAGGAATCCCTCTTTGGCCAAATACTCATAAACAAGATCCATGAAACCCATAAGCAAACCCTTTGAGAATGTATTCCAATTAGGAATATCTATGTCCTCTAAAAGAAACACAAGGGTCATAACATATGGGAAGTGATTTTGATGTAAACCTTGTATGAGAGAAAATGTAGCTTACCCAATGGAGCGGAACCTAGAGCAACCACAAGCAAGCTCGTAGGAAAATCTACAAATATCAATCAAGCTACCCCTCAACATGGAATGCCATCTTTGCTATAAAGATGTGTCTTCTATGTTGCAAAAAACTTGTTGATGCTATTCAAAAAACAACACATAGTCATTGATGCTAAGTAAACAATGATGCAATGCTACATGCAATAGGCAAATTGAGGTTCTTGCAAAATGTGGTCACCCCAAGTTAACATATCAAGGGAAAATCTATCAATCCAAGTCACATCCACTAGCAAAGCATCAATGTATGTTTGATACTGGAACCTTGCAATAATTATTTCAAGTAATACATTTTTAATTATCATACATATAAGTCTTCCTCATGGGTGCCAAACAAAGCAAATGAATTTCAAGTTAATATAAGAGCTTCTCACCTACTAGATGAGTTATGGCTTGCCTCTCCCAACTCTCTCGACCAAGAGATGACTCTACAACAAAGAAGGTGGTGGGTGCCATAAATGATTGCGTCTCAGTTTTTCTCTATGGATCTGTGGAGGTGCTTGGTTGGCTAATAAGCCATTTTCCTCTCTTATCAACGAGGTTAACAAGAGGTGTAGTAGTGTCTTCAATGGTAGCTTGAGTAGCCTGCACATTATTATAAGTACCTTGGGTGGCTTGTGTAGTATCCTTATGAGATTCAATGGCATGAGTACTTCCTTTTGCACCCTCAATACCTATAGTTGCTTGCTCCTTTGTAGCAGTGGCCATGGTAAGTGAATCACTAGCAGGAACCTCCTCCATGAACCCTATAAGCATGATTCAACCTTTAAACCCTCATGCATGAGCATAAAAAGTAATTCTACAAAAGTGATAAGGAACTTTACACGGGTTGAAGTACTTACTCTTATGCAATTCTTTCTCTTGCTTGGCAATAACTCCCACAGGGCAATAGAGTCACCTAGGACAAACATTTTCCTCCCATGCTGTCAAGTTTCTCTCCCATAATGGTGGAGAATACATGGTATTCTTAGAGTACGTGTGAGAAGCAAGCTTTTGGAGTGAGTTTTTTGGGCGAGCTTTTTTTGGCAACCTCGAGTTTTATTCCACATAGTCCACTTGTTCCTCTTTTTCTTTTGGGCATATATCAAGCACCAATGCTGCTCCTCCATTGCCTCCACCACCACTAGCACCATCACCATCACCATGACATCTTACTCTCCTCCTCCTCATTAGAACCACAACCAATTCTCCTGTCTCTCTCTCTCTCTCTCCTCATATGTTGGTGGGGACAAACTACCAACGTCTCACTCCCCTTAATAACATTACCACCACTACACCATCACATCTTACTCTCCTCCTCCTCATTAGAACCACAATCGATTCTCCTCTCTCTCTCTCTCTCTCTCTCTCTCTCTCTCTCTCTCTCTCTCTCTAACAATGCATTAGTAGTTCTCTCTCCTTAACTTATTTACATCATTGGATTAAGCTTATCTGCTTATCTTTGATAATATTATCACAATGTTAATGGTTCGATTATGCATACATATTGGATACCACACTATATATACATTCACATCTCCCCTCTCTCCCTTCTTTGCATGTATTTTATAATTACATCTTGATGTGTTAGTATTTAATTATATATATACGAGCAAACTACAAACACATCCACTTATACTTGCACATTGTTCTCTCTTCCTCTTTTGATTAGGCTTAAATATGGATTAAAGTTATGCATTCATTTGCATTAGACCCTTGCAAGCAATTGCTTCACAATCTCCATAAAATATAGCTCCATATTGCTTTATTACTTGTAGCTATTATTCCTTTCAAGAGTTTTTCATTTTAAACTTCAAGCTTTAACACAAATATTTCACATTGTACTGCATGAGCTTACTACAAAAACAACAAAAAAAA